>NC_053023.1:192714837-192850899 GCF_003073215.2 Triticum urartu
GATCTACACTTCCACCAAAGGATATTTGGTTCCCCCATACTTTCTTGTGTGGATTTTGTTACTCTTGGGTGTTTGAGCACCCTAGACGGTTGAGGTCACCTCGGAGCCATATTCCATTGTGGTGAAGCTTCATGGTTTTGTTGGGAGCCTCCAATTAAGTTGTGGAGAGAGCCCCAACCTTGTTTGTAAAGGTTCGGTAGCCGCCTTCAAGGGCACCAATAGTGGAATCACGGCATCTCGCATTGTGTGAGGACGTGAGGAGAATACGGTGGCCCTAGTGGCTTCTTGGGGAGCATTGTGCCTCCACACCGCTCCAACGGAGACGTACTTCCTCTCAAAGGGAAGGAACTTCGACAACACATCCTTGTCTCCACCGTCTCCACTCTTGGTTATCTCGTGTCTTTATTTAAGCAAGCTTACTTGTTTCATATCTCTTGCTTACTTGTGTACCTATCCTCGTTGCATCATATAGGTTGCTCACCTAGTTGCATTTCTAGACAACCTATTTTGATGCAAAGGTTAACTTGTTAAAGAAAAACTAAAAATTGTTAGTTTCCTATTCACCCCCCTCTAGTCAACCATATCGATCCTTTCAATTGGTATCAGAGCCTCGTCTCTTTATTAAGGACTTTACCGTCCGAAGAGTATGGTTGATACTGTAGACGGTGTGGAGGAACACTCCGGTTTGAATTCGATCTCGTCTACGGGAGATGGGGGAACTTCGGTCTCTCGTGAGGAGTTCAATGTGGCCTTGGAGACATTGAAAACCTCCATGACGACCGAAGTCGAAAGCATGTTTACTAAATTTCTTGAGGGGCTTAAACTATCCACCGCACCGTTGAAAGTGGGTGATCCCGCCAACAAGGTGACGGACGCTATCCCCGACAAGGGGGAAGCTAGTAGTGAAAAGGCTCCTTCTTCTAGTGGCAAGAATGGCACCGGCATCTTTGCCCATGTGGAACCACCACTTGTTTATGGTGGACCGGTTCCTTCCACTCATTTGAATCATGCCGGTCCTCCCCCTAAGATTGTGAAAAATGAGGATTTTGATTCTTGGGTTTACCGCTTTAAACGTCATTTAAATCATGTGAACACTAACCTTTGGAGAATCATTGAAGAAGGTTTCTATCCACATGATCCAAAGCAACTTCACTCCTCGAGAAGCCGCGGACAATCAATTCAATGAGAATGCTCTCTTCATCATTCAAGATGCTATTCCACCCGAAGACCTACCTCATCTTCGTCCTTTCGCCTTGGCCAAAGATGCATGGCATTGTGTCGTGTCTCTCTACCGGGGAAGCGCAAGCATTCAACGCTCCAACTATGAAGTGGTACAAGATGAGGCCGATGAGTTTGCAATGAAGGAAGATGAAGAACCTCGTGAGCTCTATCGGAGAGTAACCAAAATCGCGGTCTCACTACGAGATCACGGGAGCAAGGACACGGATGACAATTGGATCAAGCGCAAATTCCTCAAGGCAATGATGCCCTATCACAAGGCCATGTCCTCCGTCATTTGTCAAAGACCGGACTTCCACACTTTGATCTCAAGAGAAGTGTTGGATGAGTTTGTGGCCATGAACATTTTCGACAAGACCGCCGACAATGCGGTGCTCCGTTCTCAACGGGCAAAGAAGCCTAACCTTGCATTGAAGGCCAAGCTCATAGTGGAAGACGAAGAAGAGGAAGAAGAGGAGAGCAACCCCGAAGATACGAAGTATGCATATCATGAACACATGGCACTTGCTTCAAGGCAATTTTAGAGCAAGAAAAACTCAAGACCAAACTTTAGCAAAAACAATTCGAGTGGTACAAGTGGCAAGCAACGTGTAAGGACTTGCTACAATTGCGGCAACGTGAGTCATTTCGTTGCGGAATGCCCGTATGAGAAGAGGGAAGACAATGGTGGCAAACTCATCCGAAAGGACAAGGCCAAGTCGTTCTCCAACAAGAACAACTTCACCAAGAAGACTCATCCCAAGGCCTTGGTTGTGCAAGAAGAGTACAATGAGGACGATGACGATGATGAAGATGATGAGTCGGTTGCCATGGCCTCCATTTCCATTGCAACAACATCACGGGTGTCTCTCTTCGACTCACCCAACGAGAGCATCACCGCCAAGTGCCTCATGGCTAAAGCCACCAACAAGGTAACCTCCAACATCAAAACTACCATCATTAATCATCCTTCCCCAACGGATAGCATTAATGAATTTGAGGGAGCTAATGTGGAGGCTAAAAAGTTTGAGGCCTTTATGGGCAAACTCAAGGGAAAATCCAAGAAGCACTTTATTGCTCTCTTGGAACAACTTGGTGAGGCCAATGAAATGATCGAGGCTCACGAAGACACCATCTCTAAGATGGAAGGACATAGTCGTGACTATGCCGATGAGATTTTGGATCTTTCCAATGCTCTTGAGGAAGAGCGTGGTCTTCGTTTGGCTCTTGAGGAGTCACACAACATAGATCATGCTAAGTTAGAGAAATATTATGATCATGCCCTCGTTGTTTCTCATGTGCTAAATTCCGAGAAGGCCAAACACGGGGTTGATCTTGCTAGACTCAAAGAGGAGTTTGATATACTTGACAAGGCCCACAAGGCCTTGAAGGGTATTCACGCTAGTCTCAAAGAGTCTCATGATCAACTCCAAGTGAAGCTAACTAAGGAGAAAGCAACTTTTCCTCATATGGTTTTAATTGATAATGCAAATGCTACTAACCCGTGTTGTGAGCATATACATCTTGTTGAGGAAAATGCTAAGTTGAAGGAGCAACTTGAGAGAGGTCTTGCGACGTGCATACAAGGCAAGAAGAACCTCAACGATCTCTTGACCAACCAAAAGGGAGGTGTGGCCAAGGAAGGGGTTGGGTACTTCCCCGACTCCAAGAACAAGAAGAAGAATGACAAGACCAAACGGCCTCCTCCTCTCATGCAAACCTTTGTGAGGGAGGGAGAGAGTGCCCCCGAGGAGAAGAAGAAGAATACTGTCAAGAAGGGCAATGTCACCCCTCCCAACAAAGTCGGCGATTTTAATCCTTCTTATGTGTTATGCCGTGCTAGTGATGGGCATGTTTATGCAAATTTGTTGGTTCTCTTCATGAATACATTGAATGCTCTATTGGGGTTCCTAAGACCCTTGTTACTAACATCAAAGGACCCATTACAAAATGGGTACCTAAAACCAAGCATTGATCTCTTGTAGGTGTTTGCTTCCGGTGGTGGATCATGGTTGCTTGATAGCGGAGCTACAAATCATATGACCGGAAGCAAGGACTTGGTGGTGGACGTGCACAAGGTTCCATCTATGCCCACCAATGTCGAGTGGGGTGACGCCTCATCTTCTAAGGTATTGGGACTTGGCAAGGTGGTCATCTCTCATGATCTCACGATCGAGAAGGTCATGCTTGTTGAGTCCCTTGCATACAATTTGCTTTCCGTTCGTCAACTTGCAATCATGGGCTTTGCCACTTTCTTTGATATCGATACCGTGGCCCTCTTGTGGAGCAAGACTCTTAAAGTAGCCTTTGTTGGGCATGTCGAGAACGGTCTATATGTGATTAACTTTTCAGAGCGACCCACTAAGACCGCGACATGCCTAATGGCTAAAGTTGATGTGGGATGGCTTTGGCATCACCATTTAGCCCATGTCAATATGAGATCTTTGCAAAGTCTCCTCAAGGGGGACCATGTTCGTGGACTAACAAATGTTAGTTTTGCTAAAGATCGTGCTTGCAGTGCCTGTATCGAAGGAAAGCTACATGAGAAGGCTCACCCTCCCACGACTATCATTTATTCAAAGAAGCCTTTGGAGATCCTTCACATGGATCTCTTTGGGCCTCCATCCTTCGATAGTCTTGGAGGTAGGAAGTATTTCTTGGTGATTGTGGATGACTACTCAAGGTACACGTGGGTGTATTTCTTCAAGAGGAAGAGCGAGACCCAACAAACCGTCATTGACTTTGCAAATGAAGCACAACGTCAACACAATGCAAAGATCTTGACAATAAGAAGTGACAACGGCACCAAGTTCAAGAACTACACCTTGGATGAATTTCTTAGTGATGAGGGAATCAAGCATCAATATTCCGCACAATACACCCCTCAACAAAACGGTGTTGCAGAAAGGAAGAACCGGACGTTGATGGATGCGGCAAGGACCATGATGGCGGAGTTCAAGTCTCCATACAACTTTTGGGCCGAAGCCATCAACACCGCGTGTCATGCATCCAATCGGCTCTACCTCCGCAAGGGCTTGAACAAGACTCCATATGAGATACTCATCGGTAACAAGCCCAACCTCAAGTACTTCCGGGTGTTCGGGTGTAAGTGTTTCATTCTCAAGAAAGGTGTTCGGTTGTCTAAATTTGAGGCTAGAGCTCATGAGGGCATATTTGTTGGTTATGCTACAAACTCTCATGCTTACCGTGTCCTCAATAAATCCACGGGACTTATTGAGGAGACGTGTAATGTGGAGTTTGATGAGAATAACGGCTCCCAAGTGGAGCAAAGTGGCACTTGTGATGTAGGTGATGAAATTCCTCCTCAAGCCATAAGAAGAATGGGTGTTGGTTTTATCCTACCCATTGAGGAAACCCTTGTGGCCGAAGGAGAAGGACAATGCTCCACTCAAGTGGAGCCATCACCAACCCAAGGCCCACACGCTTCCGAAGAACAAAGTGAAGGCCCTCAACCTCATGAACAAGACCAAGTGCAAGATCATACTGAAGACGGTGTTGACACACCAAGTGATGCCCATGGTCAAGTTCTCTCCCCCGAGCAAGTTCAAGATCAAGAACAAGTTCATGACGGCGCTCAAGATGATCAAGTAACCGCTCCTCAACTCACCACCGAGGAGGAATTAGAGCGTCGTGCTGCCAAGATTGCATCCAAGCTCTCCACCAAGGATCATCTCATGACGAATGTGCTTGGAAGCTTAAGAAAGGGGGTAAGCACTCATAGACAATTGGCAAATTATTGTGAGCATCACGCGTTTGTCTCTTGTGTGGGACCCCACAAGGTCTATGAGGCGCTAGAAGATCCGGATTGGCTCAATGCCATGCACGAAGAACTCAACAACTTCGAGCGCAACAAAGTGTGGAGATTGGTGCCAAGGCCAACGGGGAACCACAATGTCATTGGAACCAAGTGGATATTCAAGAACAAGCAAGATGCCCATGGGATTATCATTCGCAACAAGGCTCGTTTGGTAGCACAAGGCTACTCCCAAGTCGAGGGTATCGACTACGGTGAAACCTTTGCTCCTGTTGCTCATCTTGAATCCATTCGCTTGTTAATTGCATATGCTTCTCATCATAATTTTAAGTTACAACAAATGGATGTGAAGAGTGCTTTTCTTAATGGTCCCATTAATGAATTGGTTTACGTCAAGCAACCCCCCGGGTTCGAGGATCCCTACTTTCCCGATCATGTGTATCAACTCGATAAGGTGCTCTATGGCCTTAAACAAGCCCCACGTGCGTGGTATGACCACCTTACCGAGTTGTTACAAGACCGTGGTTTTGAAGTTGGGCTAATCGACCCCACTTTTTTTACTAAGAAGGTCAAAGGGGAGTTGTTTGTGTGCCAATTATATGTTGATGATATTATCTTTGGTTCTCCTAACAAAGCTTTCAATGAGGAATTTGCCGCTCTCATGACCTCAAAGTTCGAGATGTCCACCATGGGAGAGTTGAAGTTCTTTCTAGGGTTCGAAGTGAAGCAAAGAAGAGAAGGAACTTTCACCAATCAATCCAAATACACTCAAGACATGCTCAAGAGATTCAAGCTAAGTGACGTCAAGCCGGATTCCACTCCAATGCCCACCAAGTGCCAACTTGACTTAGATCCCAATGGTAAAGTGGTGGATCAAAAGGTATATCGTTCCATGATTGGATCCTTGCTTTACCTTTGTGCATCTAGACCAGACATCATGTTGAGTGTGGGAATTTGTGCACGGTTTCAAGCCGCACCTAAGGAAAGTCACTATGTGGCGGTCAAACGAATCTTTTGATATTTGGCTCATACCCCAAACTTTGGCCTATGGTACCCCAGAGGATCAAACTTCAAGCTTGTAGGGTACTCGGATTCCGATTGGGCGGGAGACAAAGTGGATAGGAAGTCCACTTCCGGAGGGTGCCAATTCCTCGGTTGCTCTTTGGTAAGTTGGTCTTCCAAAAAGCAAAGTTGTGTGTCTCTCTCGTCCACTTAGGCGGAGTATGTTGCCGCCGGTAGTTGTTGTGCTCAACTCCTATGGATGAGGCAAACTTTAAAGGATTACGGTGTCACGTGTGACAAAGTGCCTCTTTGGTGTGACAATGAAAGTGCCATCGAGATCTCTCTCAATCCGGTACAACATTTCAAGACGAAGCATATTGAGATCCGGTATCACTTCATCCAGGATTACATTAGATGAGGAGAGATCGAGCTCAACTATGTCAACACTCATGACAACCTTGTAGATATTTTCACGAAGCCCTTAGATGAAGCAAGATTTCGTGAGTTAAGGCATGAGCTAAATATCATTGATTCGAGCAATGTGGCTTGAACCCTTGCACACCCTACCACGCTCAACTTGTTGTCTAGTTTAGGTGTAGGCATGGACATAGGGGGAGTGTTGTTCTCTCAATGAACTCTCCCTCCCCCCATTATGCATAAATTGATTGTGTCTTTCACATTAGCCATATTTGATGGTACTTGTGCTTCAAAGACGAGTTTTGGTCATGGACCCAAGGATAATTCTTCGCGGTGCCATACCAATTGACTCAAACATAGGTGGCCTCGGCCACCGTCCTCTCTTCGGGGAGTTGGAGTTAGCCTTGCTGTTCTCATGTTGTTTTCTCTCTTTCTCTCTTTGCTCTTTGTGTTAGGTTCTCCTAGGGTGTTGTTTCTCTCCTGTTTTTGTGCCCCTTCTTCCTCCCTTCGGATTGCACTCATTTGATCTTGGCTTGGGCTTAGGTGGTCGGGCGGTACAACCGGTACCACGAGCGGTTCTACCGCTGGTACCGGGTTGTGCCGTCCCAAGGGTTTCCGTTCGGTGCCTGGGCGGTTCCACCGCACAATCCCACGGTAACCCACGTCCGGTACTACTGGTTGTTGCCGTGCGGTACTACCGCTGCCTTCCAGGCACCGGAAGTACCGCCTCCATCCACCGGTCTGTACCAGACGAGCGGTACAACCGCTCCCCTAAGCGGTTCTACCGGGGCGTGCATACGGGCCTATATATACTCGACGGGGCTGAAGGGTTGTCTTTTTCCCTTCGTCCTCGTTCCTCTTTTTCTTGCCCTAGCCGCCGGCCATCTCTACCCCTGCCCCGGAGTGCGTCTCGCGCTTCGGATCCTTGGCTCTTCGTGGATTCTCTCCATGGAGGCCTTCCGAACTCTTCCCATGGATGGTGGTAATGGCTCGTGTTCTTTGCCTCTAGATTTTTGTTTAGGGTTATTCCTTGCCTAGGGCTTTACCCATCTTTCCGTGTTTAGTGTTTGATCTATGGCTTAGAAGAGTTCTTTGTTAGCCTCCTGTCTTGTTTGCAGCACTTAGAATTCGGAATATTACTTGTGTGATTCGTATGCCTCGGTTAGATCTATCTTCCCTGGTAGTGCCACTGTCAGCGGTTCTACCGCCCCTACGGGCGGTACAACCGCTGGAGCGGTACTATCGGCGGAATATCCGGTACAACCGGAGTATATCAACCACTAAGCACTGTTCTATCTTCTCTGTTGTTGCAACTTGTTCCTTTTCTGCTAGTGGGTGCAATCCTCTCATCCTTGGTGGGTTTTTGTGTGTTCATTTCGTGTGTGTGTTCAGGTGGCTCTAGTTCTCTCTCTGCTCCTCGCAAGACCAAGAAGAGGGCACGAAGGACCTTGCGCCCGGTTGTATCAGATGATGAAGAAGTTGTGATTCCCACCAAGCCCACTCACCATGAAAAGTCTGCAGCTGCTAAGCAACGTGTGGTCACGCCGTTGCATCGTTGGAAAGCCAAGGATTGGGAAGCCTACCGCTCAAAGAATCTGTATGAGGTTCCCATTGCTCCCTGTTGGACCACTGTTCAGTTCCGGAATGAGATGCAAGTGCGGATTGTTCATGAACTCTTTGAGCACAACAAGAATAGATATGCTAAGCAGTGGACGATTGATTTTGATCATTGGAGGAACAACATGGAGTATTTTGGTGAGGCGTTAGCTCTCTGCGAGGAGTTTGATCTTGTCAAGATCATGTCAGTCAACTGTGACTTTGATGTTCAACTTATCCATCAGTTCTATGCCACGGTTCATTTTGGAGAAGATGATGCGCGCACTCTCACCTTCATGTGTCGCGATGAATTGTTTCACGTTCCCTGGAGGGCTTTCTGCAATGCTATTGGGTACAAGGATACCGGTCTGCAAGGAAGGGGTGGCATTCGCCCTCATGATTTTCCTGAGTCCATGCCTAAGGAGAAGCTTGCCCCTCTGTACATTCGGGGCCGTGGGATTATTGGAGAATCCAAGGATTTGGAGAAGGTCTATGACATCATGCACCGAGTGTTCCACAATGTGCTCTTGCCCAAGGTGGGCAATCAAGATGAAATTCATGGCTATCTGGTTGATTTGATGGTTGCTATGAAGACCATGGTGGGGACAGGGGCAACGTTTGATGTGTCAAATTGGCTGTGGCATGAGATGTACAACATGGTCATCTACCGTAAAGTCCCAATCTACGCTCTGTTTGTCATGTGCTTTCTGAACTCTGTGTGGGCTGTTCGTCATCCTGGAGAGCTCCTCACTTCTCCAGACAACCTCACTGTTCATGAGGTCAAGCTCCTTAAGAAGAAGAAGAAGCATGCCGAGCCTCGCTTCCCTGAACATGCTCCTGAGGATGTCTATGCTACTTCTGACAATGAGGACTTTGAGCTGGAGCCAGGGGCCAAGCCTTCGTGGGTGGCCAAACTTACTGCCAAGGTGAAGAAGACCTTTTGTCTCCAGGCTGACATCCAGAAGAAGATGTATGAGGCACATGTCAATGAGAAGCTTGCACGGCGTCGCCAAATTGCAATGATGAAGCACCTCAACATGCAGGTTCAGAGTGGCTCTGAGAAGAGCATCACCCCAGAGGAGTGTTGGATCTCTATCCATAGCTCCTGGACTGATGATGAAGCCCCTCCCCAGCCATCATCCTCGTTTGCAGCAGCTGACAATGCCATGGAAGAATCTGATCACGATGACGATGACGACTCTGATGATGAAGATCCAGATGCGACTGAGGAGTCAGAGGAGGACGCCTGAGCTTTGGGTCGCTAGCTTCGCTCTTTTCCTTTTTGGTGTCTTGATGCCAAAGGGGGAGAGGGTTCTATAGGTCTCGGGGATTTGCTTGGGATGTTTTCTCTTGTTCTCGTGTTTTTCTGTTTGTTTGTGGACTTGTTTCATTTCGTGCTGTGTGTGAGACTTGCTAGACTTGCTACTCCGTTTATTCGTAGGTCTTTATCATTATTATTGCCTCTAAGTATTATATTTTCTATCCTTTTGAGCTCAGAGTGATGAGTCTATAAAATCTAGGGGGAGTCTAGTCCTGAAAGTGTGCCCATGCTTTCTAACAGCTAGTACTTGTTGGGGCACACATTCAGGGGGAGTTCCATCTAGATTTCATTGACTTATCTCTTGCAAATCGTGTTGTTGTCATCATCCACCAAAAAGGGGGAGATTGAAAGGGCATTTCCCTACTTTATGTTTTGGATGATGATGACAACCCTTTGTGGTCTAAACGTGTGCTATATGTTTCAGGTTCTCGATGCTTAGGCTTACATCGGATTGTTGTTACCTCTCGAAGGAAAAGATCGAAGACGTGTCCTCTACGGTTTTATTTTCTTTGGTCGTAGAGTACCCGTACTATCAAGAGGGAATCCTCATCAGGAAGCTCTGGGGAATCAGTTCACGTACACTTTTCTCACCCTCTCTTTGCCTTCCTCAGGTGTGTGTGAGAGAGAGAGTTTTCCTTGCCTCTTCCCCTCTTTTCTTTTCTACTCACTGTTTCTGCCCAGCGGTTGTACCGCTCTATGGAGCGGTTGTACCACTGGGTCTTGTTGCTCACCAGCTGTGCTCGAGCGGTTATACCGCTGCCTCCGGGCGGTGGTACCGCCACCATGCTCTGCAACAGCTGGGGCGGTGGTTCCGTCCATGCACCGCTCAAGTACCGCTCTCGCTTCTGGTTTGATGCGATTCTTGGGCGGTAGTGGCCCGGTTGGTCCGGTCATTCCACGATGACCGGTACCACCGGTGGTCCGAGCGGTTCTTCCGCTCAGGACTTAGCCACCCAAGAGCTCAAGGCCATACGGTTGTTCCGGCCAGGCACCGCCCAAGTACCGGTCAAGCTCCTGTTTTGATGCGGTGTTTGTGCGGTGGCCAGGCGGTTAGTCCGGTTGTTTTTCTTAGCCGGTACTACCGCCCCCTGGTCCGGTTGTACCGCTTGGTAGGGTTCTGCAGATACACCGTGAGTCCCGGTTGTACCGGGACGAGGACCGGTTGTACCGCTGCAGTGCTAAAATCACTGTAACGGTTGGAAATTGAGGGTGACTATATAAGGGAGCTTCTCCCACCTACCACTCCCACCTTTGACCTCTCTCACTCCACCATTGATGCCCTTCAAGCTCTCTTGCCCGATCTCTCTCCCTAGCCACTCAAACTTGTTGATTTGCTAGGGATTGAAGGAGGAGACCTAGATCTACACTTCCACCAAAGGATATTTGGTTCCCCCATACTTTCTTGTGTGGATTTTGTTACTCTTGGGTGTTTGAGCACCCTAGATGGTTGAGGTCACCTCGGAGCCATATTCCATTGTGGTGAAGCTTCGTGGTTTTGTTGGGAGCCTCCAATTAAGTTGTGGAGAGAGCCCCAACCTTGTTTGTAAAGGTTCGGTAGCCGCCTTCAAGGGCACCAATAGTGGAATCACGACATCTCGCATTGTGTGAGGGCGTGAGGAGAATACGGTGGCCCTAGTGGCTTCTTGGAGAGCATTGTGCCTCCACACCGCTCCAACAGAGACGTACTTCCTCTCAAAGGGATGGAACTTCGACAACACATCCTCGTCTCCACCGTCTCCACTCTTGGTTATCTCGTGCCTTTATTTAAGCAAGCTTACTTGTTTCATATCTCTTGCTTGCTTGTGTACCTATCCTCGTTGCATCATATAGGTTGCTCACCTAGTTGCATTTCTAGACAACCTATTTTGATGCAAAGGTTAACTTGTTAAAGAAAAACTAAAAATTGTTAGTTGCCTATTCATCCCCCCTCTAGTCAACCATATCGATCCTTTCACAACCTATGCGAAATTTCGCCGGTCAGGAACTTAGCCTCCCTCAACTTTAGTATGTCCTCCGTGACGGAGGAGGGCGTCCATCGGCCTTGAAGGTCAGAACCGGACATCGTCGAAGGTCCGAAGCGCCTGGAATCTGGAGCCTAGGGTGTTGGAACTCGAGGCGACGGGTGAACTCGCTTGAGATTGAAAAAAGAAGTAAGGCCTTGGTCTCTTTATAAGAGGTTGAATACCAAGAGCTCTCCCCGTAACCGTTCAGGACTCGTCTTTAATCGAGGACACGTGCTAACGGGCACGGTTGGGTTACCCATGTCCGTATTGATGAGAATCCTGTAAAAGGGGTACACGATCTCTGCTTTGACAAGACGTGCCAAGGAAACCGCCTCGCAAAACATGCTGAGGTGGAAAAGTAAAAACGATTCGAGTAAAGGACTTCGCCGTAGTGTGATGACGCACTGTGGAATACGTCAGCAGATTTGATTTTTGTTGATATTATTCTCTCTATGGCAACATGTGGAAACTTATTTTGCAGAGCCGGACACTACTCTTGGTGTTTACAATCTTCTATGAAGGACTTGGAGGAGGAACCCGCCTTGCAATGCCGAAGACAATCTGCGCGCCAGACTCGTCGTCATTGAAGCCTGGTTCAGGGGCTACTGAGGGAGTCCTGGATTAGGGGGTGTTCGGGTAGCCAGACTATACCTTCAGCCGGACTCCAGGACTATGAAGATACAAGATTGAAGACTTCGTCCCGTGTCCGGATGGGACTTTCCTTGGCGTGGAAGGCAAGCTTGGCGATGCGGATATTCAAGATCTCCTACCATTGTAACCGACTCTGTGTAACCCTAACCCTATCCGGTGTCTATATAAACCGGAGGGTTGTAGTCCGTAGGACATCAACTCCATATACAACAATCATACCATAGGCTAGCTTCTAGGGTTTAGCCTCCTTGATCTCGTGGTAGATCTACTCTTGTACTACCCATATCATCAATATTAATCAAGCAGGAGTAGGGTATTACCTCCATCGAGAGGGCCCGAACCTGGGTAAAAACATCGTGTCCCTTGTCTCCTGTTACCATCCGGCCTTGACGCACAGTTCGGGACCCCCTACCCGAGATGCGCCGGTTTTGACACCGACAGTAGTGATTGTAACAATAGCAATGGAAAAGTAAATAAGTGAAGAACAATATATGGAAAGCTCGTAGGCAATGGATCGGTGATGGAGAATTATGCCGGATGCGGTTCATCATGTAACAGTCATAACATAGGGTGACACAGAACTAGCTCCAATTCATCAATGTAATGTAGGCATGTATTCCGAATATAGTCATACGTGCTTATGGAAAAAAAACTTGCATGGCATCTTTTGTCCTACCCTCCCGTGGCAGCGGGGTCCTAGCAGAAACTAAGGGATATTAAGGCCTCCTTTTAATAGAGTACCAGACCAAAGCATTAACACATAGTGAATACATGAACTCCTCAAACTACGGTCATCACCGGGAGTGGTCCTGACTATTGTCACTTCGAGGTTGCCGGATCATAACACATAGTAGGTGACTATTTAGTTGCAAGATAGGATGAAGAACTCTCATATTTTATTGATGAAAACATAATAGGTTCAGATCTGAAATCATGGCACTCAGGCCCTAGTGACAAGCATTAAGGATACCAAAGTCATAGCAACATCAATCTCAGAACATAGTGGATACTAGGGATCAAACCCTAACAAAACTAACTCGATTAGATGATAAATCTCATCCAACCCATCACCGTCCAGCAAGCCTACGAAGCAATTACTCACGCACGGCGGTGAGCATGATGAAATAGGTGATGGAGGATGGTTGATGATGACGGTGGCGACGGATTCCCCTCTCCGGAGCCCCGAACAGACTCCAGATCAGCCCTCCCGAGAGAGTTTAGGGCTTGGCGGCGGCTCTGTATCGTAAAACGCGATGAATCTTTCTCCCTAATTTTTTTCTCCCTGAAAGTGAATATATGGAGTCAAGGTTGAGGTCGGTGGAGCATCAAGGGGCCCATGAGGCAGGGGGCGCGCCCAGGGGGGGTAGGGCGTGCCCCCCACCCTCGTGGGCAGATGGTGGGGCCCCCTGACATGGATCTTTCTTCCAGTAATTTTTATATATTCCAAAATATTTCTCTGTTGATTTTCAGGTCATTCCGAGAACTTTTATTTCTGCACAAAAATAACACCATGGCAATTATGCTGAAAACATCGTTAGTCCGGGTTAGTTCCATTCAAATCATGCAAGTTAGAGTCCAAAACAAGGGCAAACGTGTTTGGAAAAGTAGATACGAAGGAGGCGTATCACTTGCAACATGATTTCTCCCGTGACATCAAGAACAGAAGTAACTACTCACAAATAATAAACATGCTCATGCTCAGAGGAGTATTAAATGGCATAATGGATCTGAACATATAATCTTCCACCGAATAAACCATATAGTAATCAACTATAAGATGTAATCAACACTACTAGTCACCCACAAGCACCAATCTATAGTTCCGGTAACAAGATTGAATACAAGAGATGATCTAGGGTTTGAGATGAGATGGTGTTGTTGAAGATGTTGATGGAGATTTCCCTCCCCATGATGGGAGAGTTGTTGGTGATGATGATAACGATGATTTCCCTCTCCGGAGGGAAGTTCCCCCAGCGGAATCGCTCCGCCGGATGGCAAAAGTGCTCCTGCCCAAGTTCCGCCTTGAGACTGCGGCGCTCCATCCCGAAAGCATTCTCCTTATTTTTTTTCTAGGTCAAAATGACTTATATACCAAAAGATGGGCACCAGAGGTGGGCCGAGGAGGCCACAACCCACCAGGGCGCGCCTGGCGCGCCCATGTGGGTTGTGCCCACCTGGTGGCCCCCTCTGGTGTTTATTGGCTCCAGTATTTCTTAAATAATCCATAAAAAAATCTCCGTGAAGTTTCAGCTCATTTGGAGTTGTGCAGAATAGGTAGCCTGACGTAGCTTTTTCAGGTCCAGATTTCCAACTGTCGGAATTCTCCCTCTTTGTGTGTTCCTTGCAAATTATGAGAGAAATGGCATTAGAATTACTCCAAAAAGCATTATTATGGATAAAAACATTATAAATAACAGTAAGAAAACATGATTCAAAATGGACGTATCAACAAACACCGTCTTCGATCTTTTCCTTCCAGAGAGAATAACTAATTGATGCAAGCCTAATTACCGAGAACTTGAAGCACTTAACACAAGATTATTAGACCAACATAGAGTTGTCATCATCATCCAAAACACACAGTAAGGAAATAACCTTACAGGATCCAATGACTATCTTTTGTGACAACACTGGTGCAATTGCCATAGCAAAGGAGCCCAGATTCACAAGAAGACCAAGCACATCAAACGCCGCTTCAACTCCATCCTCGATTACGTCAAGGAGGGAGACATAGAACCTTACAAAGTACATACATATCTGAATGTGGCAGACCTGTTGACTAAACCTCTTCCATGAGCAACACATGCTCAGCACCAGGACTCCATGGGTGTTAGATTCATAACTATGTAAGATTATTGACTCTAGTGCAAGTGGGAGACTATTGGAAATATGCCCTAGAGGCAATAATCAAATGGTTATTATCATATTTCCCATTCATGGTAAATGTTTATTATTCATGCTAGAATCGTATTGACCGGAAACTTAAATACACGTGTGAATACATAAACTACACCGTGTCCCCTAGTCAACCTCTACTAGACTAGCTCATTGATCAAAGATGGTTAAGATTTCCTAACCATGGACATGAGTTTTCATTTGATAACGGGATCACATCATTAGGAGAATGATGTGATGGACAAGACCCAAATGTAAGCTTAGCATATGATCATATCACTTTAGTTTTTGCTACAACTTTCTTCATGTCAAGTATCTATTCCTAGGACCATGAGATCATGCAACTCCCGGATACCAGAGGAATGCCTGGTGTGCTGAAAAACCACAAGTATAGGGGGTCGCAACAATTTTCGAGGGTAGAGTATTCAACCCAAATTTATTGATTCGACACAAGGGGAGCCAAAGAATATTTGCAAGTATTCGCAGTCGAGTTGTCAATTCAACCACACATGGAGACTAAATATCTGCAGCAGAGTGATCAGTAGCATAGTAATATGGTAGTTTGATAGCAGTGGTAAGAGTAGCAACAGTAACGGTAACAGTAGTAGCAGTAGTTTTGTACAATTGTGACAGTAGCAGCAACAATAGTAACTTAGCAAAGATCAATATGTGAAAAGCTCGGAGGCATTGGATTAGTGATGGATAATTATGTTGGATAACATTCATCATGTAACAATTATAACCTAGGGAGACACATAAGTAGCTCCAATTTGTCAATGTAATGTAGGCATCTATTTCGTATATAGTCATACATGCTTGCGATAAGAACGTGCATGACATCTTTTGGCCTACCCTCCCGTGGTAGAGGGGTCCATAAGGAAACTAAGGGATATTAAGTCCCCCTTTTAATAGATAACCGGAACAAATCATTAACACATAGTGAATACATGAACTCCTCAAACTACGGTAATAACCGAAAAGAATCCCAATTATTGTCACTTTGGGGTATACGGATCATAACATGTAAAAGGGGTATGCGGATCATAACATGTAATATGTGCATATAACTTGAAAGATCATATCAAGAACACAAACATATTCATGAAAACATAAAGGGTTCAGATCTGAAATCATGGCACTCCGGCCCTAGTGACAAGCATGCCAGAGCAACATCAATCTTAGAACATAGTGGATACTAGGGATCAAGCCCTAACAAAACTAACTCGATTACATGATAAATCTCATCGAACCCATCACCGTCTAGCAAGCCTACGAAGGAATTACTCACTACCGGTGGTGAGCATCATGAAATTGGTGATAGAGGAAGGTTGATGATGACAACGGTGTCGAATCCCCCTCTCCGGAGCCCAGAATGGACTCTGGATCAGCCTTCCCGATGAAGAACAGGAGGTGGGGCGGCTCCATATCGTAGAACACAATGATTCATTTTCTCTGATTTTTTTCTTGGCGAATAGGCACTTATGGAGTCGGAGTTAGGGTTGCGGAGGCTGCCAGGGGCCGAAAGCCTACAGGGCGCGCCCCCTGGGCTTGTGGCGCCCTGCTGGACCTCCTTTGGTAATTTCTTCCGCCAATATTTTTTATATATTCTGAAATAATTCTCCGTAAATTTTTAGCTCAATCCGAGAACTTTGTTTGTAACATCCCAAATTTTCAATTTGGAATGTTATACATAGGTCATTCATGCATATTATGTTTTATTGCAGTTTGCTTTACGATCCTCGAAAATTCTAAGCAACTCAAGGACCCATGAGAGAGTTGGGGATCTCACTATTTTCATATTTGAAATTTCTCAAATATCGAAACAAGGATCATTTTGGTTTTAATTATTTTTCCCCTTCAAAAATATTTCATATTAAAATTATATGAGAGGAGATAATATGACTTCTCCAAAATAAATGAAATATTGGAGGAAAATATTAAAATCAAATAAATAATTTTATTTGGATTTTATTGCCATTTTATTTGATTAGAAAAAATATGCATTTTTCTAATTTTCATTTTAGGTCAAGAAAATGTTCACTAAGTTCTAAATATTCTATTTAGACGGTGAAAATTGTTTTTGGCATTTTTAGAATTTTTTATTTATTAGGATTTTTCTTGGCGGAATCTGTTTAAAAAAATCCCGGACCGCACTGGGCCGCAGCCCAGCCGGCCCGTTTCCCCGCCCTGCGCCATCGCCGGCACGGACGCCGAGGCAGAGTCTGAGCTGGACTCCACCTCGGGCCGGCCCCCCCCCCAAGCCACGCCCCCTCCTATATATAGCGCCGCCCCTGCCCGCCTCTCACCATCGCCGCCGCTGCCAACAGCAGTAGCAGCAGTGCCCGCCAGCCGCCGCCGCTCGCCGCCTACGGCCGCCGCCCTGCCCGCCGGATCGCGCTGCCCCGCCGCCGCCGTTTTTTTTGGTTTTTAGGTACAAACCGCGGTTTTCTTTAGAAACCCTAGATCGGTTTATTTTTCTAGTTAGATTGTTTTGGTTTTTCGTTGGTCTATTTATTTAGCGGACGTTCGTCCGTTCGTTCGTTTTAACGAACGCTGTTCGCCGTTTAGGTTCAGACAGTGAACGTTCGTTCATTAGTCTTTTCTTTTTATTTTCTTTTTCGGCCAGGGACCTATCCACGATTATTTTTATCGTAGATTAGCCCCTGATCTTCAAACCCTCGTCGTTTCTTAAATATTTGTCCAAATCCAGTAAAACCAACGCCAAAATCTTCGTCTCGAACCCCTCTTTCTGGTTAATCAAGTTGAACATGGTTTTGACAATTTAAAATTTTGGTTTCAAGCAAATTTGAATTCTAAGTTCTTTTGACCATAGTTTCAGTTCCATAGCTCCGATTTGATTTATTCTTTGTGCAGATCGAAACTTTTCAGTTGAGTTTTCAGATTTGATTTTCATATTTGAGTTTTACCTGTGCATCTATGGTTGAGTGCTTATGTATGCTATTGTTTGTTTGTGATAGAATTCCAGGAGTGCAAAGCGTGCTACTACAAGTCACTAGGTTTTGCGGATCGTCAGCAAGCCAAGTGACACATTGATCATACTATTTTCATACTCAATTTTTATGCATTAGTTTCAATCCTCAAACATTGCATGATTAGGATGTGATTAACATGTGGGTATTGGGAAGTAGATGATGAGGTAGAACCTATTGCCTTGTTTATTATCAAACCCTGGGAGTTACTTCTACGTTATGCTTATGTTGCTATGCTATGCACGTAGACGTGGTTTGGTTTGAGAGATCCATGACAGATGTGAGTGTTTAATTAATGGTTAACTTAAGGTGGCTACTTTAATATACATCTAGGTGGATTATTGGTTTGGGCACCTAGAGAATCCAGTGTTGTCCTAGGATATCCTAGAGTACCTGTCAGATCATCCTATGGTTCGCCACCCAGGCTCAAAGGGATCATAAGATTATTCATGCTGGAAACTTCCGTGTGCAGCCACAAGCTATTATGGGCTCTAGCATAGTTGAGTATGTTGCATGACCTCTTTCAGTGGTGGGCTAGCAGATGTAGGGGAAAGTAGGTGTAACTGTCCACCAGGAGTAAAGAGTTAATGTTTCTGAAAGACTGTGTCTTGGTCATCCGTTTCTCAAACACCATGTAGTGTGAGAAATCCGACGGAGGAGATTGAGTCTTGTGGGGGAAAGTGCGCAAACCTCTACAGAGTGTACAAAACTAATCATGATTAGCCGTGTCCCTGGTTATGGACATCTTGAGTATCTGGTTCTTGAATTATCATGTGGATCTCATCACTCTAAATTAATTTGTTGGGTTGATAATTACTTTTAATTGGGATTGAGTTGGAGGAACCTTCTCAATGTTGTTCAACTACAATGATAGTTAAATAAAACATATTCCTTTGTTGTAGGAAAAAATTGGCTTTTCGCAAAACATTATAACTGTAGAGCCTCCACCAGCCATATATGCATGTAGTGATAGCCTTTATCTTGTTCATTGCTCTACTGTGTTATATTGCCAGCATATTCCATGTGCTGACCCGTCTTCGGGCTGCAACATATCATGTTGTAGACTTTTCAGACAAAGAGTAAGGTGCGCTAGGTCATTGTCGTTCACTCAGCTATGCCATTGGAGTTGATGGACTCACTTTATCTTCCAAGCCTTCCGTTGTTATCTTATTTAGATGGCCTTAAGCCATATTTATTGTAATAAGTTCTCTTTGGAGACTATCAATGTAATAAGTGTGTGATTGCTACTCTGTTATAAATCCTCGAGTACTATGTGTGTCATCATACTGATCCAGGGATGACACTTAAGCACGGAGACTTGACCGTCTGAGGTCGGGTCGCTACAAGATGGTATCAGAGCACACGCTGAATGTAGGACATGACCACTAAGATGAGCCATAGGTCACTCGTCTCTACTCACTTCCGACTCCTCTCCTTTTTCTGCTCTATAGGATGGCTGACACAAGGAACAAGTTTGCACAACCGGATGAAGGCACCCCCTTTGGAAGACACTTGAAGGAAGTCACTAGGTACCTGAACATAGGAATACCAAGCTTCACCTGGACCTACACTGCCACTTTACCAGAAGAGGAGCGTTGGAAGATTTGAGTTCAAGTTCCATGAAGGACATTCACGCCAGTCACTGATCCCATAGAGTTTTCCTTTGATGCACCAACCTGGAGTCTAGGCAAGAGCATGGCAGCCCACATTGCTATGGGACGCATCGGAGAAGTCTACAAATAGGAGCTGAAGGACACTATCTACCAAATATATATGGGCGCCGAGATGAGCAATGGGAGATGATCAACACCAGGAGGGACAAGTCCATTGCAGCTTTCATCCAGGAGTTAAACCAACACATTCGTCGACAGGAGAACCAGTTGTATGCAAGAATGATAGATCTAAAGAAGTTGATGGCTAGGAACATGGAGCTAGAAGAGGAACTCAAGTCTACACGCGACAGATATGAGGAAGAAATCACAATACTAGTGGAGAAGAATGATGTAACGCCCAGAGACCGATGTGCCAGGTGTCGTCCAGTTATTCGTTGTTGTTGCCTTGTCATTGCTTGCATGTCATGCATTGCATATCATGTCATCATGTGCATTTCTTTTGCATACGTGTCCGTCTCATGCATCCGAGCATTTTCCCCGTTGTCCGTTTTACATTCCGGCGCTCCGTTCTCCTCCGGTGGTCATTTCTACCTTCTTCTCGTGTGTGGGGATTAAACATTTCTGGATTGGACCGAGACTTGCCAAGCAGCCTTGGTTTACTACCGGTAGACCGCCTGTCAAGTTTCGTACCATTTGGACTTCATTTGATACTCCAACGGTTAATCGAGGGACCGAGAAGGCCTCGTGTGTGTTGCAGCCCAACACCCTTCCATTTTGGGCCAAAACCCACCTAAACCCTCTCCATCTTCTAGAGCGTTCGATCACGATCGCGTGGCCGAAAACCACACCTCATTTGTACTCTCCTAGCTCCCTCTACCTATAAATATGTCCTCCCCCTCCGAAATTTGCGGATGAACCCTAGCCCTCTTCCACCTCCAGCCGCCGGACGTGTCCATCCCGGACCGGACGTGTCCAGCCGCCGCCCTCTGATGAATCCGCCGCCGCCACTTGTCCTCCCCGCGCCTCCCAGCCACCCGGCCCGCCAGGCCCATCGCGGGCCCGCGCGAGCCCACAGCCGCCGCCGCCTACCTCTCGCGCCCGAGCTGCGGCTCCTTCCACCGGCCGCCGGCGGAAGACGCGCGACACCGCCGCCAGCTTGCTTTGCCGCCGCCTGCCTTCGCTCCACGCGCCACCCGAGGCACCGCGCCGCCCATCGCCCCTTGCCGTTGCACCCGCTGCCGGCCACAGCGCCACCCGCGCCGGTCGCCGCACCCTCCGGCCTCCTCCACCCTCCTCCTCGCCGGCCGGATCCGCAACTCCGGCGTGGATTCCGACGAACCTCGTACAGCGTGCATGAACCCTAGATCTGAGATCTGAGAGAGGTTGACTTTTTCCCTAAGTCCCCAAAATTTCCATGTTTCAAATGCCCCTGTTCATCATGCCGTAACTCCGCATCCGTAGCTCCGTTTTGCGCGTGCAGCATATCAAAATGTTCGTCTCAGAGAGTACATCATTTCATATCACTTCATCATTTTCATTTGAGTTCATCTTGATGCCCGAAATGCTGTTAGAAGAATGCTATTTGAGATAATTGTCAGATCTGCTGCTCCAAATAGCTATTTGTCATTTTTGCCATGTTTATTGTGTGCATGATATGCCCCTGAGCTCTACATGTGTTTTGTTATATGTTTTGCCATCTATCGAGAGGTGCAACCCATGTATTTTTGTGATGTGTGTGGTGACTAGCACAAGCTTGCAAAGTGGAGCATTCGTTAATGCTGATTTCAGGGACTTAGCCATTCCACTAAGTCCTTGACCTGTTTATCTCAATATGCCATATGTTCATGTTGTTTCCTAGTGATCCGTGCCTCTTTTGAGGATGATCAGTAAGGATGATTTGTTAATCTTGTACTGCTCTATCCATCCATGTCTTTGTTTGCAATTATGGAGCACCCTAGCTTGAGTCAATCGAGCTCTACTTTTGCTATTTCGTGAATCTGGGCAGATTGTCTACTTGTTAGCGATTTTTCCAAGGATGTTGTAGTTGATCCGTGCATGCTATGTTATTGTTCTTGCCATGTTTAGTTTGTATTTTGTGTATTCTTGATGGGTGGATGCTTAGATTGTCATGACTTGCTCTGTAGGGAGTGCATCGAGCTCGTAAACATGCCTACTTGATATCTGGTTTGCATGCTCTAGTTTTTCACTAAGTCTGTGATCTGTTTAAGTTTTTGCCATGTTCACATGCTTGCAAATGTATTTTCTGATCCCTTTTGGCTCAAGGTCACTAAGGGACTTTTGTTAAGCTCTTTGAGTAGCTCCATTCCATGCTTTACTTTTCCATGTTCAGGTCCTGTAGCATATATTTTTCATGCTCCAAAGTGTGCTATCTGATCTGAAATTCCAGACAAGTGTTAATTTCACTAAGTCTGAAATCTGTTTACCAAATGCACTTTTGCCATGCTTGTTTAAACCTGTTAATGGATGAATTGGCCCTAGCTGAGTGTTCATCTTTTGTTAAGCATCATGAGTGAATCCCTGCCATGTATTTTGTTGCCATGTTTGTGTGCTGTAGCATGTTCATCTTCATGCATTTAGATGGCTACTTGTTGTATTTCGCAGACCGGTACCATATTTGAATTGCTTGCCATTTCCAAACCGTAACTCCGATTCCGGCGTTCTTTATATCGTTTTCAAGAGATTTCATATCATCTTTCCAGTGGCACACTTGGTTTTCCAAGTTGAGGCCAGATCCTATCATTCCTTGTCAAATCATGCATATGCATCGCATACCGCATCCCGCATATCATACCATGTTCATGTGTTGGTTGTTTACTATGTTGTGTGCTTCTTTTCCGGTGTTTGCTTCTTCGGGTTGGTTCCAATAACGTCGCGTTTGTAAGGACCCGTTCGTATACGTCCGTTTGTCTTCTTCATGGACTCGTTCTTCTTCCTTGCGGGATTTCAGGCAAGATGACCATACCCTCGAAATCACTTCTATCTTTGCTTTGCTAGATGCTCGCTCTGTTGATATGCCTATGCTGTGATACCTACCACTTGCTTCATGCCTCCTATATTGTTGAACCAAGCCTCTAACCCACCTTGTCCTAGCAAACCATCGATTGGCTATGTTACCGCTTTGCTCAGCCCCTCTTATAGCGTTGTTAGTTGCAGGTGAAGATTGAAGTTTGTTCCTTGTTGGAACATGGAGATGTTGTTCCTTGTTGGAACATGTTTACTTGTTGGGTTATCACAATATATCTTATTTAATTAATGCATCTATATACTTGGTAAAGGGTGGAAGGCTCGGCCTTATGCCTGGTGTTTTGTTCCATTCTTGCCGCCCTAGTTTCCGTCATATCGGTGTTATGTTCCCGGATTTTGCGTTCCTTACGCGGTTGGGTTATAATGGGAACCCTTGACAGTTCGCTTTGAATAAAACTCCTCCAGCAAGGCCCAACCTTGGTTTTACCATTCGCCACCTAGCCTTTCTCCCTTGGGAGTCGCGCATCCCGAGGGTCATCTTTATTTTAACCCCCCCGGGCCAGTGCTTGTCTAAGTGTTGGTCCGAACTAGAGTCCTTTGCAGCGCCACCTCGGGGAAACTTGAGGGCTGGTTTTAGTTGTACGGAGCGCTCATCCGATGTTCCCCTGAGAACGAGATATGTGCAGCTCCTATCAGGATGTCGGCGCATCGGGCGGTCTTGCTGGACTTGTTTTACCATTGTCGAGGATGTCGTGAAGAACCGGGATACCGAGTCTGATCGGAATGTCTCGAGAGGAGGTCTATTCCTTCGTTGACAGTGAGAGCTTGTGATGGGCTAAGTTGGGACACCCTTGCAGGGATTTGAACTTTCGAAATCCTTGCCCGCGGTTATGGGCAGATGGGAATTTGTTAACGTCCGGTTGTAGAAAACCTGAAGTTGACCTTAATTAAAATGTATCAACCGTGTGTGTAATCGTGATGGTCTCTTTCCGGCGGAGTCCGGGAAGTGAACACGGTGTTGGAGTTATGCTTGACGTAGGTTGTTTTAGGATCACTTCTTGATCATACTTTTATCGACCGTGCTTTGCCTTCTCTTCTCGCTCTCATTTGCGTATGTTAGCCACCATATATGCTAGCCGCTTGTTGCAGCTCCACCTCATACCTTTACCTTACCCATAAGCTTAAATAGTCTTGATCGTGAGGGTGCGAGATTGCTGAGTCCCCGTGGCTCACAGATACTTCCAAAACCAGCTTGCAGGTGCCGATGAGACCGTGCAGGTGACGCAACCAAGCTCGGGAGGAGCTCGATGAAGATCTTGTCCTTTGTGTTGTTTCTTTCTAGTTGATCAGTAGTGGATCCCAGTTGGGGTCGTTCGGGGACCTTGTCGCATTTGGGGTTCTTCTTTTATTTTGGGTTCCGTAGTTGGACCTTGATTGTATCTGGATGATGTAATGCTTTATTTATGTAATTGTGTGAAGTGGCGATTGTAAGCCAACTATGTATCTTTTCCCTTATGTATTACATGGGTTGTGTGAAGATTACCTCACTTGCGACATTGCTTTCAATGCGGTTATGCCTCTAAGTCGTGCTTCGACACGTGAGAGATATAGCCGCATCGAGGGCGTTACAAATGACCACCTGACGAGGAAGCTCGGAGTATTCATGGGAGACCCCGCGCTAGGAGGAGATGACGATCAATCCAAGGACATTCGTTCTGAAGACTACATCATCATCGACGACACCGACTTCGACCCCGACAGCAGTGATGATGATTACGAAGACAAAGCTGGAGCAGATATCATGGAGTCTTCCATCGATCAAAATTTCTATTAGACCACCATATGATCAGTAGTATTCCCCCATGTAAATAGTATAGTCCGAGCACTGTAACGGTAGTTAGATCGATTGTATGCCCTTGCTTGAAGTTGATTTGGTGTGATATGATTGTGTTTGACTCATGTGCATATGGGTGGTGTTTTCTCACTAGACCTCTTTCTATTCTGATCTCTCCCCTCTAAAACCATCAGATGCCTCCGAGACGTGATCCCGGATTTATCTTCCCACCGGAGCTCACTTAGTTGATCCAACAGCAGGATACACTGATGCAGTTTCTAGTCAAGAACCAAGGCAACAACAACAACAATAACAATAACAATAACCCACTGCTACCACCTCCATTTGACAACTTAGCCCGTTTTTTGAGGTTGCAGGCGCCGGTGTTTTCCAGTAGCACCGAGCTGATAGTTGCTAATGATTGGCTACGCAGGATTGGAAGGGAGTTGACCACCGCAGGTTGCACAGATGCGGAGAAGGTGTGTTTTGCCGCACATCAATTGGATGGACCTGCAGCATTATGGTGGAGAATTACACAGCCACTTTTCCTATAGCCAATGTCACTTGGGAACAGTTTCAGCAAGCTTTCTACACAACCCATGTTTCAACTGGAGCTATGAGCATGAAGAAGTGTGAGTTTCGTAACTTACGCCAGGGCAACCGTACTGTGGGGTAGTACGTGGATGAGTTTAGCAAGTTGGCCCGCTATGCCCGAGATGATGTGGCCACAATTGCCGCGAAACAGGAGAAGTTTATGGAAGGGTTGACTGATGAGATGAGTATGCAGTTGATGGTGGCAACATTTAACAACTACCAGGAATTGGTATATAAGGCTCTTATGATTGAAGGGAAGCAGCAGCAGATTGAGAGCCGCAAAAGGAAGTATGGACAAGGGAAGTACAATTCAGGAGCTCAGCAAAAGCCTCGTTTTACCCCGAACTCGGGAGGATATACCCATAACCATGGAGGCCATACCCACAATGGATAAGTTCGCATAACCACAGTGGCCCCAAGAATGTAAATGGGAATGGAGCATGCAGCAACCAAAACTGCTCCAATCCAGCCACACCCGCCAAGAGGGACCTAAGTCACATTACTTGTTTCAAGTGCGGGAAGACTGGACACTATGCCACTGAGTGCCCTGAAGCAAAGAATGGAAATGGCAATGGAAGCTTTGGGAAGAAGCCCAACCCTTTCAACAGGGGACAACTGAACCACGTTAACGTGGAGGAGGTTGAAGAGCAGCCAAGCGCAGTTATCGGTAAGTTTTTGGTTAAGTCATTTACCGCTCTCGTTCTTTTTCATATTGGTGCATCGCATTCATACATTTCAAGGGGATTTGTGGATAAGTATAAGTTGCCCACCAAAGCTCTTATAGGACACCTATGTTAGTATGCTCGCCAGGAGCAGAGCATATGGCAAGCCAAGGATGTTTTCAGGTGCCATTAACCATAGGTAGGCATGTTTTCCCCTTAGACCTGATAATTCTGGAATCACAAGGATTGGATGTGATACTAGGAATGGATTGGCTATCGATGTATGGAGGAAACATTGATTGCGCCAGTAAGTCAATTCTACTCACCACACCAGAGGGAAAAAGAATTAAGTATGTATCCAAGCATACACCAAAGAGGACCCACATAAATTCTCTCATGGGAGTTGTTCAGGAAGAAGTGCCTGTAGTGAAGGATTACCTAGATGTATTTCCAGAGGAACTACCTGGCATGCCGCCGGATCGAGACATTGAGTTTTTGATAGAGCTGTTGCCAGGCACCGGACCAATATCGAAGAGACCATACCGGATGCCCGCAAATGATCTGGAGGAGATTAAGAAACAGATTAAGGCGTTATTGGAGAAAGGTTGCATCCAACGAAGCTCGTCACCATGGGGATCCCCAATGCTCTTGGTTGAGAAGAAGGATAAATCTCTGAGAATGGTGGTTGACTATCGTGCATTGAATGAAGTGACGATCAAGAAGAAGTACCCACTGCCAATGATCAATGATTTGTTTGACCAGCTGCAAGGAGCTAAAGTATTTTCCAAGATCGATCTACGGCCAGGATACCACTAGCTGAAGATCCGAGAACAGGATATACCTAAGACAACTTTCACCACAAGGTACGGGCTATACGAGTACACGGTTATGTCATTTGGATTGACTAATGCCCCTACCTATTTCATGAGTATGACGAATAAGGTGTTCATGGAGTTCTTGGATAAGTTTGCCGTGGTGTTCATTGATGATATTTTGGTATACTCGAAGAATGAAGAGGAACACAAGGAGCATTTGCGTTTAGTTCTCGAGAAGCTCAGGGAACATCAGTTGTATGCCAAGTTCAGCAAATGTGAGTTTTGGTTGAAGGAAGTTGGATTCCTTGGACATGTTATATCACGAGAAGGTATAGAAGTAGACCCCACCAAGGTTAATTCAGTCACAAATTGGCTATCACCCACCACAGTTGGAGAAATCCGCAGTTTTCTTGGACTCGCAGGATATTATCGGAGATTTATCAAGAATTTCTATAAGAATGCGAAGCCCATGACGGAGTTGTTGAAGAAGGACACCAAGCTCAAATGGACAGAAGAATGTGAGGCTAGTTTTCAGGAGTTGGAGAAACTTTTGACTACATCCCCAGTGTTGATTCTGCCAGATATACGCAAGTATTTCCAAGTGTATTGCGAGGCATCTTGCTTAGGACTTGGAGGTGTACTTATGCAAGATGGAAGAGTTGTTTCGTATGCCTCCCGTCAGCTTCGACCGCATGAGTTGAATTATGTCACGCATGATTTGGAGTTAGCAGCCGTAGTACATGCACTCAACACCTGGAGACATTTTCTTACTGGAAACCGTTGTGATGTGTACACGGATCATAAGAGTTTGAAGTACAATTTTACTCAGAAGGAGCTGAATCTCAGGTAGAGGAGATGGTTGGAGCTCATAAAGGACTATGATTTGAAGCTACATTATCATCCAGGAAAGGCTAATGTCATTGCAGACGCTTTGAGCCGGAAGAGTTATGTTAATACTCTCTTAACAGGAGGGTTACCAAAGGAGTTAGCCGAGGATCTCAGGGAACTTCGTTTGGAGATAGTTCCTAGAGGTTTTATTGCAGCGTTGGAGATTCAGTCAACATTATTGGGAAAATTCGAGAAGCTCAGAAGGATGACAGAGAAATTGCCGAGATAAAGGAGAAAATGAGCAAGGGAAAAGCCAAAGGTTTTCGTGAGGATGAGCACGACACCTTGTGGTTTGAGGACCGTGTTTATGTACCCAATAATGCAGAGATCAGGAAGTTGATACTACATGAAGCTCATGACTCGCCATACTCGATACACCCCGGAAACACCAAGATATATTTGGATTTGAAGGCGCGTTTCTAGTGGACAGGAATGAAGAAGGATATTGCCGAGTATGTAGCGGTATGTGATGTATGTCAGAGAGTGAACGCAGAACATCAGAAGCCAGCAGGATTATTGCAGCCTATGCCGATACCCGAATGGAAGTGGGATAAGTTTGGCATGGATTTTATCACCGGATTACCCAGGACCGGATCGGGATATGATTCTATTTGGGTACTAGTGGATCATTTGACCAAAGTGGCTCACTTTATCCAAGTTAAAACCACCTATACGAGTGCGAAGTTGGCCAAGATATATATGACCAGAATCGTATGTCTGCATGGATTTCCGAGGACCATCGTATCAGATAGAGGAACAAAGTTCACTTCAAAGTTTTGGCATCAGCTGCACTAGACTTTGGGGACCAGACTAGAGTTTAGTACAACCTTTCATCCGCACACAAATGGACAGACTGAGAGAGTCAATCAGATTCTGGAAGACATGTTGAGAGCTTGTGCGCTAGATTATGGATCTAGTTGGGATGACAATTTGCCTTATGCGGAGTTCTCATACAACAATAGCTACCAGGCCAATTTGAAGATGGCACCTTTCGAAGCTTTATATGGACGAAGGTGCAGGACACCGTTGAGGTGGGATGAAGTTGGAGACCGTCAGTTGTTTGGACCAGATTTAATCAAAGAGTCAGAAGAGAAGGTTAAGCTGATTCGAGATAGACTGAAGGTAGCTCCGTCCAGGCAGAAGAGTTATGCAGACTCGAAACGCAAGGAGGTAGTCTATGAAGTCGGAGACAGAGCATATCTTCGTGTGTCACCTCTGCGAGGAGTTAAACATTTTGGAGTCAAGGGAAAGTTATCCCCGAGATTTGTAGGACCATATCGAGTTTTGGAACGTATGGGAGAAGTAGCCTACAAGTTGGAGTTACCCGAAGGATCGTCAGGAGTTCATGATGTGTTTCAGGTTTCCTAGTTGAAGAAATGCCATGCAGAAATGGTCGATATCCCTCTGAGAGATACAGTGCCCCTGGAAGCAATTCAGTTGGATAGTGATCTGACCTATGAGGATAAACCAGTCAAGATTCTCGAGGTTTCCAGCCGAGTTACACGAAGCAAGGTTATCAAGTTTTTCAAAGTTCAGTGGAGCCACCATACCGAGGATGAAGCCACCTGGGAATGAGAGGATGATCTACGGAAAGACCACCCACACCTATTTTCTAGCCAACCCGAATCTCGAGGACGAGATTCATTTTAAAGGGGGTTGGTTTGTAACATCTCAAATTATCAATTTGGAATGTTATACATAGGTCATTCATGCATATCATATTTTATTGCAGTTTGATTTGCGATCCTCGAAAATTCTAAGCAACTCAAGGACCCATGGAGAGAGTTGGGGATTTCACCATTTTCATATTTGAATTTTCTCAAATATCGAAACAAGGATCATTTTGGTTTTAATTATTTTTCTCCTCCAAAAATATTTCATATTAAAATTATATGAGAGGAGATAATATGACATATTGGAGGAAAAATATTAAAATCAAATAAATAATTTTATTTGGATTTTATTGCCATTTTATTTGAATTAGAAAAAAAATATGCATTTAAAAAAATCATTTTAGGTAATGAAAATGTTCACTAAGTTCTAAATATTCTATTTAGACGGTGAAAGTTGTTTTTGGCATTTTTAGAAAATTTTTTATTTATTAGAATTTTTCTCGGCGAAATCTGTTTGAAAAAAATTCCCGGACCGCGCTGGGCTGCAGCCCAGCCGGCCTATTTCCCAGTGCCGCCTCCCTCACGCCGCGCCGTCGCCGGCATGGACGCCGAGGCAAAGCCCGAGCCGGACTCCACCTCACGCCTCGCCCCGCCGCCACGCGCACGCCGCCCCGCCCACCGGATCTCCCTGCCCTGCCGCCGCCGTTGACCTCGAGCCGCCGCCCTTTTTTGGTTTTTAGGTAAAAACCATGGTTTTCTTAAAAAACCCTAGATCTGTTTGTTTTTTAGTTAGATTGGTTTGGTTTCTCGCCGGTTTATTTATTTAGCGGATGTTCGTCCGTTCATTCGGTTTTACGAACGCTGTTCGCCGTTTAGGTTCAGACATCGAACTTTAGTTCGTTAGTCTTTTCTTTTTATTTTCTTTTTTGGCCAGGGACCTATCCACGATTATTTTTATCGTAGATTAGCCCCTGATCTTCAAACCCTCGTTGTTTCTTAACCGTTGTCCAAATCCAGTGAATCCAACGCCAAAATCTTCGTCTCGAACCCCTCTTTTTCTTTAATCAACTTGAAAATGGTTTTGACAATTTAAAATTTTGGTTTCAAGCAGATTTGAATTTGAAGTTCTTTTGACCATAGTTTCAGTTTCATAGCTCCGATTCGATTGATTCTTTTTGCAGATCGAATCTTTTCAGTTGAGTTTTCAGATTCGATCTTCTTATTTGAGTTTTACCCGGCTTCTATGCTTGAGTAATTATGTATGCTATTGTTTGTTTGTGATAGAATTCCCGTAGTGCGAAGCATGCTACTACGAGTCACTAGGTTTTGCGGATCGTCGGCAAGGCAAGTAACACATTGATCATACTCTTTTCATACCCGGTTTTTATGCATTAGTTTCAATCCTCAAACATTGCATGATTAGGATGATTAACATGTGGGTATTGGGAAGTAGATGATGAGGTAGAACCTATTGCCCTGTTTATTATCAAACCCTGGGAGTTACTTCTACGTTATGCTTATGTTGCTATGCTATGCATGTAGATGTGGTTTGGTTTGAGAGATCCATGACAGATGTGAGTGTTTAATTAATGGTTAACTGAAGGTGGCTACTTTAATACACATCTGAGTGGATTTTTGGTTTGGGCACCTGGAGAATACAATGTTGTCCTAGGATATCCCGGAGTACCCATGAGATCATCCTATGGTTCGCCACCCAGGCTCAAAGGGATCATAAGATTATTCATGCTAGAGACTTCTGTGTGTAGCCACAAGCTATTATGGGCTCTAGCATAGTTGAGTATGTTGCATGACCTCTTTCAGTGGTGGGCTAGCAGATGTAGGGGAAAGTAGGTGTAACTGTCCACCCAGAGTAAAGAGTTAATGTTTCTGAAAGACTGTGTCTCGGTCATCTGTTTCGCAAACACCATGTAGCGCGAGAAATCCGACGGAGGAGATCGAGTCTTGTGGGGAAAAGTGCGCAAACCTCTGCAGAGTGTACAAAACTAATCATGATTAGTCGTGTCCCCGGTTATGGACATCTTGAGTATCTGGTTCTTGAATTATCATGTGGATCTCATCACTCTAAATTAATTTGTTGGGTTAATAATTACTTCTAATTGGGGATTGAGTTGGAGGAACCTTCTCAATGTTGTTCAACTACCATGATAGTTAAATAAAACATATTCCTTTGTTGTAGGAAAAAATGACTTTTCACAAAACATTATAATTGTAGAGCCTCCACCAGCCATATATGCATGTAGTGATAGCCTTTCTCTTGTTCATTGCTCTACTGTGTTATATTGCCAGCATATTCCATGTGCTGACCCGTTTTCGGGATGCAACATATTATGTTGCAGACTTTTCAGACGAAGAGTAAGGTGTGCTAGGTCGTTGTCGTGCACTCATCCATGCCGTTGGAGTTGATGGACTCACTTTATCTTCCAAGCCTTCCGATGTTATCTTATTTAGATGGCCTTAAGCCATATTTATTGTAATAAGTTCTCTTTGGAGACTATCGATGTAATAAGTGTGTGATTGCTACTCTGTTATAAATCCTCGAGTACTGTGTCTGTCAGCATACCGATCCAGGGATGACACTTAAGCACAGAGGCTTGACCGTTTGAGGTCGGGTCGCTACATTATTTATGGACAACAACTACATCATGGCAATTCTGCTGAAAACAGCGTCAGTCTGGGTTAGTTCCATTCAAATCATGCAAATTAGAGTCCAAAACAAGAGCAAAAGTGCTTGGAAAAGTAGATACGTTCAGGACATATCATGTACTATCAAACATCACTTCATAACTGGGTGATCATAAAGGTGCTCTACAGGTATCTCTGAGGTGTCTGTTGGGTTGGCATGGATCGAGACCGGTATTTGTCACTCCGTATGATGGAGAGATATCTCTGGGCCCTCTCGGTAATACAACATCATTAAGAGCTTGCAAGCAATATGGATAATGAGTTAGTCACGGGATCTTCTATTATAGAATGAGTAGAGAGACTTGTTGGCAGCGAGATTGAACTAGGTATGGAGATACAGACAATTGAATCTCGGGCAAAGTAACATATCGCTAGACAAAAGGAATTGCATATGGGATTAATTGAATCCTTGACATCATGGTTCAACCAATAAAGATCTTTGTGGAATATGTAGGAACCAGTATGGGCATCCAGGTCCCACTATTGGTTATTGACCGGAGAGATGTCTCACTCATGTCTACATGATTCTCAAACCCCTAGGGTCCGCACGCTTAAGTTCGATGATGCTAGAGTAGAATTGGGATATGTGCATTGGTAACTGAATGTTGTTTGGAGTCTGAGATGAGATCCCAGATGTCAAGAGGAGCTCCAGAATGTTATGGAGGTAAAGATTTATATATGGGAAGTCCCGTTTTGGTCGCCGAAAAAATTTTAGGCATTACCGACAGTGTATCAGGAGTGCCAAAAGGGGCCTGGGGGTCCACCGAGGTATCCACCTGCCCCCCGGGGCCCACATGGGCTATAGGGGGAGCGCCTTGGCCTATATGGGCCAGGGGCACCAGCCCCAATCGGCCAATGTGCCAAGGAGAGGTGGAGGAGGAAGAGTCCTAAGGGGGAAGGCACCCCCTAGGTGCCTTGGGAGGGAGGACTCCTCCCTTGGCCGCCTCCCCTCCTTGGAGGAGGGGCTAGGGTTGTGCCCTAGCCCTCCCCCTTGACTCCTATATATAGTGAGGGAGAGGTTGGACTGAACACACCAATTCCCATGCCCTGGCGGCAGCCCTACCTCTCTCATAACTTCGTTTTCTCCTCAAATTGGTTCCGGCAGCGTTTGGCAAAGCCCTGCCAGCACTGCACCACCACCATATCCACCACACCATCGTGCTGTTTGAAATCCCATCTACTTCTCCTCTCTTGCTTGCTGGGTAAGAAGGAGGAGACGTCACTGAGTTGCATGTGTGCTGAACATGGAGGTGTCATACGTTCGGTACTTCATCGGATTGGATCGCGATTGGATTGTGAAGAGTACGACTACATCAACCGCGTTATATATGCTTCCGCTTTCAGTCTACAAGGGTATGTAGACACACTCCTCTCACATTGATGTGCATATCCTAGATTAGATATTGGGTGTTCATAGGAATATTTTTGATTTTCATGCTTCGTACCCCATCAGAAAGATGGATCTTTAAGAATGTGTGTTGATTGTAGACATATTAACCACATTACCGTCAGGTATGGGCACCCCATACCTTGGCTTGGTGATATGGTTGATGAACTTAGTGGCGCCACCATCTTTTCTAAAATTGACTTGCGAAGTGGCTACCACGAAATTAGAATGAGAGAGGGTGATGAATGGAAAACTTCTTTCAAAACAAAATTTGTTTTTGTATGAGTGGTTAGTTATGCCACTTGGATTGATAAATGCACCTAATACCTTCATGAGATTAATGTTTCATGTGCTTAGAATGTTCATTGGCAAGTTTGTTGTTGTTTACTTTGATGACATCCTGATGTGCTTGATGTCCTAAGAGAGGAGAGATTATATGCTAACAAGGAAAAATGCACATTTTGCACGGACAAAGTTGTGTTTATTGGATTTGTTATTTCAGCTCAAGGTGTGGAGGTAGATGAGGAAAAGGTCAAAGCCATCTGTGAGTGGATGCCTCCACAAAATTTAAGTCAACTATGAAGCTTCCTTAGGCTTGTTGTTTTCTATCGTCGGTTTGTGAAGGACTTCAACACCATTGCTGCCCCCATGAATGAGCTAACAAAGAAAGATGTGCAGTTCCCTTCAAGTGGGCAAATGCACAGGAGAAGGCCATCCAAGAGCTGAAAGAAAAATTAACATCTGCACCACTGCTTGCACTACCCAACTTTGGTAAGACTTTTGAAATTGAATGTGATGCAAGTCGTGTTGGTATTGCAGGAGTACTAATGCAAGAAGGTAGGCCTATTGCAAATTTTAGTGAGAAGCTAAGTGGTACAATTCTAGATTATTCAGTTTATGACAAGGAATTATATGCACTTCTGAGATCGTTGGAAACATGGAAACATTATTTGTGGCCTAAAGAATTTGTGATACATCCTGACCATGAATCTTTAAAGAACCTTTGGGGTCAACTAAAACTAAAACGTAGACATGAAAAATGGAGTGAATTCATAGAATCTTTTCCCTATATTGTCAAGTAAAGAAAGGAAAAGATAATGTTGTTGTCGATGCTTTGTCTAGACGCCATATTTTACTGTCACAACTTGATACTAAAATTCTTGGGTTGCAAAGCATCGAAGAATTGTATGTCAATGACCCATATTTTGCTGAACCACACTCAAAGTGTAGTGACGGAAAAGGTTGGGAAAAGTTTCACCTGCATGACAGATTCTTATTTTGAGCTAACAAAATTGTGCATCCCAGGTTGTTCTGTTCGTTTTTGCTTTTGCAGGAGGCTCATGCTAGTCATCTCATGGGACATTTTGTAGTAAATAAAACAAAGATTGTGTTGATTAACCATTTCTTTGGCCAAGGATGAGATGTGATGTTGAGCGCTATGTGCTACGTTGTGAGATCTGTCGCAAAGCTAAGTCACGTTTAAACCTTCATGGACTTGATACGCCTTTATCAATTCCTAGTACACCTTGGGGAAGATATTTCTATGGATTTTGTTATTGGATTACCACGCACTCAGAGGGAGAGTGATTTGGGTTTTTGTGGTGGTTGATAGGTTTAGCAAGATGGCTCATTTTATCCCGTGTCGTAAGAGCGATGATGCTTCAGACATTGTTGATTTGTTTTTTAGGGAAGTCATGCGACTACATGGAGTACCACGCACTATTGTTTCAGATCGTGACACCAAGTTTTTGAGCTATTTTTGGAAAACATTGTGGGCAAAGCTTCTCATTTTCACTACATGCACCCACAAATGGAAGGACAAACTGAACTTGTCAACCGCGCACTATCCATGATGCTAAGATCGGTTTTAAAGAACAATTTGAAGATGTGGGAAGAGTGTCTCTCCGACATGGAGTTTGCATACAGCAGGGTGGTACATTCAACTACTGAATTTTGTCTTTTGAAATTGTTTATGGTTTTAGACCTACTGCTCTAAATCTTTTGCCTTTACCATTGAAGGAGCGAATTAATCTTGATGCAAGTAAGCGTGATGATGTCATGAAGAAAATTCATGAGAAGACCAAGGAAAATATTGAGAAGATGACTGAACAATACGTAAAACAAGCAAATAAGGGAAGAAAGAAGGTGTTGTTCGACGAAGGTGATCTTGTGTGGGTACACTTGTGGAAGGATCATTTCTCGGATCAACACAAATGCAAGTTGCAGCCATGCGAAGATGGTCCATTCAAAGTGTGTGCCAAGATCAATGACAATGCCTACAAGATTGACCTTTCGATGAATTATGGTGTTAGTACAACTTTCAGTGTGTCCAACCTCTTGTTGGAAATATGCCCTAGAGGCAATAATAAATTGATTATTATTATATTTCCTTGTTCATGATAATCGTTTATTATCCATGCTATAATTGTATTGATAGGAAACTCAGATACATGTGTGGATACATAGACAACACCATGTCCCTAGTGAGCCTCTAGTTGACTAGCTCGTTGATCAATAGATGGTTACGGTTTCCTGACCATGGACATTGGATGTCGTTGATAACGGGATCACATCATTAGGAGAATGATGTGATGGACAAGACCCAATCCTAAGCCTAGCACAAAGATCGTGTAGTTCGTATGCTAAAGCTTTTCTAATGTCAAGTATCATTTCCTTAGACCATGAGATTGTGCAACTCCCGGATACCGTAGGAGTGCTTTGGGTGTATCAAACGTCACAACGTAACTGGGTGACTATAAAGGTGCATTACAAGTATCTCTGAAAGTGTCTGTTGGGTTGGCACGAATCGAGACTAGGATTTGTCACTCCGTGTAAGCGGAGAGGTATCTCTGGGCCCACTCGGTAGGACATCATCATATGCTCAATGTGACCAAGGAGTTGATCACGGGATGATGTGTTACGGAACGAGTAAAGAGACTTGCCGGTAACGAGATTGAACTGGGTATTGGATACCGACGATCGAATCTCGGGCAAGTAACATACCGCTAGACAAAGGGAATTGTATACGGGATTGATTAAGTCCTTGACATCGTGGTTCATCCGATGAGATCATCGTGGAACATGTGGGAGACATCATGGGTATCCAGATCCCGCTGTTGGTTATTGACCGGAGAACGTCTCGGTCATGTCTGCATGTCTCCCGAACCCGTAGGGTCTACACACTTAAGGTTCGGTGACGCTAGGGTTATGGAGATATTAGTATGCAGTAACCCGAATGTTGTTCGGAGTCCCAGATGAGATCCCGGACTTCACGAGGAGTTCCAGAATGGTCCGGAGGTAAAGAATTATATATAGGAAGTGCTATTTCGGCCATCGGGACAAGTTTCAGGGTCATCGGTATTGTACCGGGACCACCGGAAGGGTCCCGGGGGTCCACCGGGTGGGGCCACCTGCCCCGGGGGGCCACATGGGCTGTAGGGGTTGTGCCTTGGCCTATATGGGCCAAGGGCACCAGCTCCAAGAGGCCCATGCGCCAAGAGATGGGAAAAAGGGGAGAGTCCTAAAAGGGGAAGGCACCTCCGAGGTGCCTTGGGGAGGATGGACTCCTCCCCACCCTTGGCCGCACCCTTCCTTGGAGGAAGGGGCAAGGGCTGCGCCTCTCCCTCTCCCTTGGCCCTATATATAGTGGGGAAAAGGAGGAGCAAACCAATCTAAGGCCTAGCGCCTCCCTCTCCCTCCCGTGACACATCTTCCTCCTCCCGCAGCGCTTAGCAAAGCCCTGTTGGAATCCCGCTACTTCCACCACGCCGTCGTGCTGCTGGATCTCCATCAACCTCTCCCTCCTCCTTGCTGGATCAAGGCGTGGGAGACGTCTCTGTTCCGTACGTGTGTTGAACGCGGAGGTGCCGTCCGTTCGGCGCTAGGATCATCGGTGATTTGAATCACGACGAGTACGACTCCATCAACCCCGTTCTCTTGAACGCTTCCGCGCGCGATCTACAAGGGTATGTAGATGCACTCTCTTTCCCCTCGTTGCTGGTTTCTCCATAGATAGATCTTGGTGATACGTAGGAAAATTTTGAATTTCTGCTACGTTCTCCAACAGTGGCATCATGAGCTAGGTCTATGCGTAGATTCTATGCACGGGTAGAACACAAAGTAGTTGTGGGCATTGTTTTTGTTCAATATGCTTGCCGTTACTAGTCTTATCTTAATTCGGCGGCATCGTGGGATGAAGCGGCCCGGACCGACCTTACACGTACTCTTATGTGAGACAGGTTCCACCGACTGACATGCACTAGTTGCATAAGGTGGCTAGCGGGTGTCTGTCTCTCCTACTTTAGTCGGATCGGATTCGATGAAAAGGGTCCTTATGAAGGGTAAATAGCAATTGACATATCACGTTGTGGTTTTGCGTAGGTAAGAAACGTTCTTGCTAGAAACCCATAGCAGCCACGTAAAACATGCAAACAACAATTAGAGAACATCTAACTTGTTTTTGCAGGGTATGCTATGTGATGTGATATGGCCAAAAGGATGTGATGAATGATATATGTAATGTATGAGATTGATCATGTTCTTGTAATAGATGATCATGGAGCCCCAAGATGGAGATCAAAGGAGCTACATGATATTGGCCATATCATGTCACTATTTGATTGCATATGATGTTTATCATGTTATGCATCTTGTTTACTTAGTACGACGGTAGTAAATAAGATGATCCCTCATAAAATTTCAAGAAGTGTTCTCCCCTAACTGCGCACCGTTGCTACAATCCGTCGCTTCGAAGCATCACGTGTTAATCGGGTGTGATAGATCCTTTCGTTCACATACAACGGGTGTAAGCAAGATTTACACATGCAAAAACACTTAGGGTTAACTTGACGAGCCTAAGCATGTGAAGACATGGCCTCGGAACACAGAGACTGAAAGGTCGAACACGAGTCGTATGGAAGATACGATCAACATGAAGATGTTCACCGACGTTGACTAGTCCGTCTCACGTGTTAATCGGACATGGCCTGGTCGACTCGGATCGTGTAATACTTAGATGACTAGAGGGATGTCTAATCTAAGTGGGAGTTCATAAGATGAACTTAATTATTCTGAACATAGTCAAAAGGATTTTGCAAATTATGTCGTAGCTCACGCTTTAGTTCTACTGTTTAGTTATGTTCCTAGAGAAAAAAAAATTAGTTGAAAGTTGATAGTAGCAATTATGTGGACTAGGTCCGTAAACTGAGGATTGTCCTCATTGCTTCATAGAAGGCTTATATCCTTAATGCACCACTCAGTGTGCTGAACCTCAAACATTGTCTGTGGATGTTGCGAGCATCTGACATACACGTTTTGATAACTACGTGATAGTTCAGTTAAACGGTTTAGAGTTGAGGCACCAAAGACGTTTTTGAAACATCACAAAACATATGAGATGTTTTGAGGGCTGAAATTGGGATTTCAAGCTCGTGCCCACGTCAAGAGGTGTAAGACCTCCGACGATTTTCTTAACCTGCAAACTAAGGAGAAAAGCTCAATTGTTGAGCTTGTGCTCAGATTGTCTGAGTACAACAATCATTTGAATCAAGTGGGAGTTGATCTTCCAGATGAGATAGTGATGTTTCTCCGAAGTCATTACCACCAAGCTGCTAGAGCTTCGTGATGAACTATAATATATCGAGGACATATATGATGATCCTTGAGATATTCGCGATGTTTGACACCGCAAAAGTAGAAATCAAGAAGGAGCATCAATTGTTGATGGTTGGTGAAACCACTAGTTTCAAGAAGGGCAAGGGCAAGAAGGGATACTTCATGAAACGGCAAATCAGCTGCTGCTCTAGTGAAGAAACCCAAGGTTGAACCCAAACCCGAGATTAAGTGCTTCTGTAATAAGGGGAACAGCCATTGGAGCATAATTACCCTAGATACTTGGTAGATTAGAAGGCTGGCAAGGTCGATAGAAGTATATTGGATATACATTGTGTTGATGTGTACTTTACTAGTACTCCTAGTAGCACCAGGGTATTAGATGCCGGTTCGGTTGCTAAGTGTTAGTAACTCGAAATAAAAGCTACGGAATAAACGGAACTAGCTAAAGGTGAGCTGACGATATGTGTTGGAAGTGTTTCCAATGTTGATATGATCAAGCATCGCACGCTCCCTCTACCATCGAGATTGGTGTTTGCGTTGAGCATAGACATGATTGGATTATGTCTATCGCAATACGGTTATTCATTTAAGGAGAATAATGGTTACTCTGTTTATTTGAATAATACCTTCAATGGTCTTACACCTAAAATGAATGGTTTGTTGAATCTCGATCGTAGTGATACACATGTTCATGCCAAAAGATAGTAATGATAGTACCACCTACTTGTGGCACTGCCACGTAAGTCATATCGGTATAAAACGCATGAAGAAGCTCCATGTTGATGGATCTTTGGGCTCGCTCGTTTTTGAAAAGTTTGAGGCATGCGAACCATGTCTATTGGTGTATATGCATGAAGAAACTCCATGCAAATGGAGCGTTTGGACTCACTTGATTTTGAATCACTTGAGACATGAAAATCATACCACATGGGCAAGATGACTGAAAGCCTCGTTTTCAGTAAAATGGAAATAGAAAGCAACTTGTTGGAAGTAATACATTTTGATGTGTGTAGTCCAATGAGTGCTGAGGCGTGTAGTGGATATCGTTATATTCTTTCTTCACAGATGATTTGAGTAGATGTTGAGTACATTTACTTGATGAATCACGAGTCTGAATTATTGAAAGGTTCAAGTAATTTCAGTGTGAAGTTGAAAGATCGTCGTGACAAGAGGATAAAATATCTATGATATGATCATAGAGATGAATATCTGAATTACGAGTTTGGCACAGAATTAAGACATTGTGGAAATTGTTTCACAACTGATACAGCCTGGAACACCATAGTGTGATGGTGTGTCCGAACATCATAACTGTACCCTATTGGATATGATGCATACCATGATGTCTCTTATCAAATTACCACGATAGTTTATGGGTTAGGCATTAGAGACAACCACATTCACTTTAAAAGGGGCACCACGTAATTCCGATGAGATGACACCGTATGAACTATGGTTTAGAGAAACCTAAGCTGTCATTTCTTGAAAGTTTGGGGCTGCGACGCTTATGTGAAAAAGGTTTCAGGTAGATAAGCTCGAACCCAAAGCGGATAAATGCATCTTCATAGGACAACCCAAAATAGTTGGGTATACCTCCTGTCTCAGATCCGAAAGCAATAAAGGATTGTTTCTAGAATCGGGTCCTTTCTCGAGGAAAAGTTTCTCTCGAAAGAATTGAGTGGGAGGATGGTGGAGACTTGATGAGGTTATTAAACCGTCTCATCAACTAGTGTGTGGCAGGGCACAGGAAGTTGTTCCTGTGGCACCTACACCAATTGAAGTGGAAGCTTGTGATAGTGATCATGAAACTCCATATCAAGTCACTACCAAACCTCGTAGGATGACAAGGATGAGTACTACTTCAGAGTGGTACGTAACCCTGTCTTGGAAGTCATGTTGCTAGACAACAATGAACCTACGAGCTATGGAGAAGCGATGGTGGGCCCGGATTCAGATAAATGGCTCGAGGCCATATAATCCGAGAGAGGATCCATGTATGAAAACAAAGTGTAGACTTTGGAAGAACTACTTGATGGTCGTAAGGCTGTTGAGTACAGATGGATTTTAAAAGGAAGACGGACAATGATGGTAAATGTCACCATTAAGAAAGCTCGACTTGTTATTAAGATGTTTTTCGACAAGTTCAAAGAGTTGAATACGATGAGACTTTCTCACTCGTAGCGATGCTAAGAGTCTGTTGGAATTATATTAGCGATTACTGCATTATTTATGAAATCTTGCAGATAGGATGTCAAAACATTGTTTCCTCGATGATTTTCTTGAGGAAAGGTTGTATGTGATACAACCGGAAGGTTTTGTCAATCCTGAAAGATGCTAATAAGTATGCAAAGCTCCAGCAATCCTTCTGAGGACTGGAGTAAGCATCTCGGAGTTGGAATGTATGCTTTGATGAGATGATCAAAGATTTTGGGTGTATACAAAGTTTATGAGAAACTGGTATTTCCAAAGAAGTGAGTGGGAGCACTATAGAATTTCTGATGAGTATATGTTGTTGACACATTGTTGATCAGAAATGATGTAGAATTTCTGGAAAGCATATAGGGTTATTGGGAAAGTGTTTTTCAATGGAAAGCCTGGATTAAGCTACTTGAACATTGAGCATCAAGATCTATAAGGATAGATCAAAACGCTTAATGGTACTTTCAAATGAGCACATGCCTTTACATGATCTTGAAGGTGTTCAAGATGGATCAGTCAAAGAGAGTTCTTGCCTGAGTTGTAAGGTATGAAGTTAAGAACTTAAAGCTCGACCACGGCAGAATAGAGAGATAGGACGAAGGTCGTCCCCTATGCTTAAGACGTAGGCTCTACAGTATGCTATGCTGTGTACCGCACCTGAAGTGTGCCTTGCCATGAGTCAGTCAAGGGGTACAAGAGTGATCCAAGAATGGATCACGGGACAGCGGTCAAAGTTATCCTTAGTAACTAGTGGACTAAGGAATTTTCTCGATTATGGAGGTGGTAAAAGAGTTCGTCGTAAAGAGTTACGTCGATGCAAGCTTAACACCTATCCGGATAGCTCTGAGTAGAGATACCGGATGCATTAATGGAGCAACAATTTAGATAGCTCCAAGTAGAACAGTTATTTGGAATAGCTCCAAATAGAGCGTGGTAGCTACATCTAGGAGATGACATAGAGATTTGTAAAGCCACACGGATCTGAAAGGTTCAGACCCGTTGACTAAAACCTCTCTCACAAGCAACATGATCAAACCTAGAACTCATTGAGTGTTAATCACATAGTGATGTGAACTAGACTATGACTCTAGTAAACTCTTTGGGTGTTAGTCACATGGCGATGTGACCTGTGAGTGTTAATCACATGGCGATGTGAACTAGATTATTGACTCTAGTGCAAGTGGGAGACTGTTGGAAATATGCCCTAGAGGCAATAATAAATTGTTATTATTATATTTCCTTGTTCATGATAATCGTTTATTATCCATGCTATAATTGTATTGATAGGAAAACTCAGATACATGTGTGGATACATAGACAACACCATGTCCCTAGTGAGCCTCTAGTTGACTAGCTCGTTGATCAATAGATGGTTACGGTTTCCTGACCATGGACATTGTATGTCGTTGATAACGGGATCACATCATTAGGAGAATGATGTGATGGACAAGACCCAATCCTAAGCCTAGCACAAAGATCGTGTAGTTCGTATGCTAAAGCTTTTCTAATGTCAAGTAGCATTTCCTTAGACCATGAGATTGTGCAACTCCCGGATACCGTAGGAGTGCTTTGGGTGTATCAAACATCACAACGTAACTGGGTGACTATAAAGGTGCATTACAGGTATCTCTGAAAGTGTCTATTGGGTTGGCACGAATCGAGACTGGGATTTGTCACTCCGTGTAAGCGGAGAGGTATCTCTGGGCCCACTCGGTAGGACATCATCATATGCGCAATGTGACCAAGGAGTTGATCACGGGATGATGTGTCACGGAGCGAGTAAAGAGACTTGCCGGTAACGAGATTGAACTGGGTATTGGATACCGACGATCGAATCTCGGGCAAGTAACATACTGCTAGACAAAGGGAATTGTATACGGGATTGATTAAGTCCTTGACATCGTGGTTCATCCAATGAGATCATCGTGGAACATGTGGGAGACATCATGGGTATCCAGATCCCGCTGTTGGTTATTGACCGGAGAACGTCTCGGTCATGTCTGCATGTCTCCCGAACCCGTAGGGTCTACACACTTAAGGTTCGGTGACGCTAGGGTTATGGAAATATTAGTATGCGGTAACCCGAATGTTGTTCGGAGTCCCGGATGAGATCCCGGACGTCACGAGGAGTTCCGTAATGGTCCGGAGGTAAAGAATTATATATAGGAAGTGCTATTTCGGCCATCGGGACAAGTTTCGGGGTCATCGGTATTGTACCGGGACCACCGGAAGGGTCCCGGGGGTCCACCGGGTGGGGCCACCTGCCCCGGGGGGCCACATGGGCTGTAGGGGTTGTGCCTTGGCCTATATGGGCCAAGGGCACCAGCTCCAAGAGGCCCATGCGCCAAGAGATGGGAAAAAGGGGAGAGTCCTAAAAGGGGAAGGCACCTCCGAGGTGCCTTGGGGAGGATGGACTCCTCCCCACCCTTGGCCGCACCCTTCCTTGGAGGAAGGGGCAAGGGCTGTGCCTCTCCCTCTCCCTTGGCCCTATATATAGTGGGGAAAAGGAGGAGCAAACCAATCTAAGGCCTGGCGCCTCCCTCTCCCTCCCGTGACACATCTTCCTCCTCCCGCAGCGCTTAGCGAAGCCCTGTTGGAATCCCGCTACTTCCACCACGCCGTCGTGCTGCTGGATCTCCATCAACCTCTCCCTCCTCCTTGCTGGATCAAGGCATGGGAGACGTCTCCATTCCGTACGTGTGTTGAACGCGGAGGTGCCGTCCGTTCGGCGCTAGGATCATCGGTGATTTGAATCACGACGAGTATGACTCCATCAACCCCGTTCTCTTGAACGCTTCCGCGCGCGATCTACAAGGGTATGTAGATGCACTCTCTTTCCCCTCGTTGCTGGTTTCTCCATAGATAGATCTTGGTGATACGTAGGAAAATTTTGAATTTCTGCTACGTTCCCCAACACCTCTCTCCATACTTTTAACCATTAGAGTCGAGGATGACTCCTTTTCAAGAGGGGGGTGATGATGAGGACACCACAACCATCGACAAGTCTCCAACAATTATATGTCCAATCACAAGAAGTCACGCCAAACTAATAAGTGACCACGTGAATGCTAACTTAAGTTTACCTTGTAACCTTGGTGACACAACTATGATATCATACCCATTGTTGTTGGTTGAACTTAGGTATCACATGTAAGAAATCCAACAACCTATGAGCTCTTTAAGCAACCGGTTTGGAGAAAACAAGTTTCAAGTGAAGCCAATGCTGTCAGTTTTTTCCTTTGATATTTCGTTGTGTCGAACCCATTTGGAGGAGAGACGGGGCCATAGGGGTATATCATCAGAAGCTACATCAAATTTACTTTCCAATGCAAAAAACCTGACATCATTTGGAGTTGTGAGTCGAAAGTTCTAGTCATTCTAGTGGAAGGTGTCCACGCTGTCAAGGCTTCACGAATTTCTGAGGAGCTTTCCAACAACTTCCAAAGTTGACTGCTTATTCCCCAAAGAATCCATGCAAACTATTTACTTTTGAATCCTTTTCACACCTAGCTAAGGGGGGTTGTCCCTACTATAAAACCCCATCTCCCCCATCCTTTTAGAAACCTTTCGTCAAACCATTCTGCTACAAGCTTATGCAGCAAGACTGCTCGAGATCCGAGAGATCTTTACTACCTTTGCTCTTGTGAGTTCATCCGGATTTGCGAGAAGGAGCCTCCGGTTCCCCCTAATTCATGCTATACAGTTTCTGCCGTTTTATGTGGGTTAGTCCCAGTTTGTGGTTCTACGATTGTTTGGACAGCGGGTTGGAGTTTCTTGTAGCTCCAGTTAGCCATCCCCAATGTACGGGTTGCATCCAACCTTAGCAGGTGTGAAGCTAGTTATCCCGACTGCTTGGAGCTAGTTATTGTCCCCGATTCGATCCTACGACGCGAAGATCGGGCCACCCTCGGGCGTGAACCTGTTCATCAGGTTTGCACCTATCAGGCTCCTAAAAAAATGACACGTTCCCACCACGGGCATGCCATGGTAGTCGTGCACGACCGCCCCCATTGCCACTGAAACCATCGGGCTTCGCCATTGCGGCAATATTCAACTTGATCTAGCCTAGGTCAAGGGGAGGCCATAGATCCGACACTTGTACCGAGTTTGTAGCCACCGAAGGAGCATGAGCTTCACCCCAAACCGCAAGCGACTACCATACATGGTCAACTTGCATGCTAGGATCTTCAATAAGTTTCCCAGACCGCGTTGCATTGCGACCAATCTACTCGAATAGCTGGTATCCCCAGATATTAAGAATGGAGAAGATTTTCAGTGAGTTATGGCACGTATTTTATTCTTATCTTCTAGAGAAATGTTTTACCGTTTAAGCGCAACCCATAGTATAGTTCTTTTATACCCGTTAATTTCATTATTCAAAGAAATTCCTTTTCAGTGAAATAAGAACCATGTAATGCTTTCAATCTGGTCACCTGGACAACTTAATTGGTTAATGTTATGCCTAGTATCTTTTGACATATGTAATGTGGGGACGAAGATTAGTGACTCTTGCTAGGGATTCTGGAGGCAACATGCCTCTGATTGTATGCAATTCACTATTTTGCTTTTGGGTTCTTGCTATTGTGTTTTAAGTTGTCTCCTGATACTTTCAAGGCTTTCTTACTTTCAATTTTAGATGATATCTTTCATACAACTGAGTAGTCTTGGTTATACCTCATTAAGTTTCGATGGCTCCCCCATCCACCCCCTCCACCACCTCTCTGGCGACTCCTAGGGCGACTCCACCAGCGATCCATGGCGCTCCAACCTTGTGAATCCCTCCAGCCAAGATGGTGCCCCCTCTCATGGATCTTTCTCCAGGAGTGGAAATTGCCAACAAGGTTAGAGCCAGATTCTCCACTTCTGTTCATTGCCTCGATCCCAACCACGCTTTCCATCTGGTGGTCTCTTTTAGCCATTCTTCCTTCCTCCTAAATGTTGAACACGTTGGCTTAGCCCTAGAGGCTTGCATTGGGGGGTCTCCATCCCACCTCAATGTTTCTCTCATCCGTGGACAAGTTTTTAAATTCTCTGTTATATCAAAGGCGGTTGGATTTATGATCTGTCGCTTAAGATCTTTTTGATGCCCCAGTTTTTCATGTCATTTTTGTTGGGGAACGTAGTAATTTCAAAAAAATTCCTACGCACACGCAAGATCATGGTGATGCATAGCAATGAGAGGGGAGAGTGTGATCTACGTACCCTTGTAGACCGACAGCGGAAGCGTTAGCACAACGCGGTTGATGTAGTCATACGTCTTCACGGCCCGACCTATCAAGCACCGAAACTACGGCACCTCCGAGTTTTGGCACACGTTCAGCTCGATGACAATCCCCGGACTCCGATCCAGCAAAGTGTCGGGGAAGAGTTCCGTCAGCACGACGGCGTGGTGACGATCTTGATGCACTACTATCGCAGGGTTTCGCCTAAGCACCGCTACAATATTATCGAGGATTATCGTGGAAGGGGGCACCGCACACGGCTAAGAATATGATCACGTGGATCAACTTGTGTGTCTAGGGGTGCCCCCTGCCCCCGTATATAAAGGAGCAAGGGGAGGAGGCCGGCCGGCCCTATAGGCGCGCCAAGGAGGAGTCCTCCTCCTAATAGGAGTAGGACTCCTACTAGGAGGGGGAAGGAAGTGGGGAAGGAGAAGGAAAGGGGGCGCTGCCCCCCCCCTCTCCTAGTCCAATTCGGACCAGGGGGAGGAGGCGCGTGGCCCACCCTTGCTGCCCCTCTCTCTCTCCACTAAGGCCCATATGGCCCATTACTTCTCCCGGTAGGGTTCCGGTAACCCTCCGGCTCTCTGGTTTTCTCCGAAATCACCCGGAACACTTCCGGTGTCCGAATATAGCCGTCCAATATATCAATCTTTATGTCTCGACCATTTCGAGACTCCTCGTTATGTCTGTGATCACATCTGGGACTCCAAACTAACTTCGGTACATCAAAACTCATAAACTCATAATATAACTGTCATCGAAACCTTAAGCGTGCGGACCCTACGGGTTCGAGAACAATGTAGACATGACCGAGACACGTCTCTGGTCAATAACCAATAGTGAAACCTGGATGCTCATATTGGCTCCTACATATTCTACGAAGATCTTTATCGGTCAGACCGCATAACAACATACGTTGTTCCCTTGGTCATCGGTATGTTACTTGCCCGACATTCGATCGTCGGTATCTCAATACCTAGTTCAATCTCGTTACCGGCAAGTCTCTTTACTCGTTTCGTAATACATCATCTCGCAACTAACTCATTAGTTGCAATGCTTGCAAGGCTTATGTGATGTGCATTACCGAGAGGGCCCAGAGATACCTCTCCGACAATCGGAGTGACAAATCCTAATCTCGAAATACGCCAACCCAACATGTACCTTTGGAGACACCTATAGAGCTCCTTTATAATCACCCAGTTACGTTGTGACGTTTGGTAGCACACAAAGTGTTCCTCCGGCAAACGGGAGTTGCATAATCTCATAGTCATAGGAACATGTATAAGTCATGAAGAAAGCAATAGCAACATACTAAACGATCGGGTGCTAAGCTAATGGAATGGGTCATGTCAATCACATCATTCTCGTAATAATGTGATCCCCTTAATCAAATGACAACACATGTTTATGGTTAGGAAACATAACCATCTTTGATTAATGAGCTAGTCAAGTAGAGGCATACTAGTGACGTTTGGTTTGTCTATTTATTCACACAAGTATTATGTTTCCGGATAATACAATTCTAGCATGAATAATAAACATTTATCATGATATAAGGAAATAAAAATAATAACATTATTATTGCATCTAGGGCATATTTCCTTCAGTCTCCCACTTGCACTAGAGTCAATAATCTAGATTACACAGTAATGATTCTAACACCCATGGAGCTTTGGTGCTGATCATGTTTTGCTCGTGGAAGAGGCTTAGTCAACGGGTCTGCAATATTCAGATCCATATGTATCTTGCAAATCTCTATGTCTCCCACCTGGACTAGATCTCGGATGGAATTGAAGCGTCTCTTGATGTGCTTGGTTCTCTTGTGAAATCTGGATTCCTTTGCCAAGGAAATTGCACCAGTATTGTCACAAAAGATTTTCATTGGACCCGATGCACTAGGTATGACACCTAGATCGGATATGAACTCCTTCATCCAGACTCCTTCGTTTGCTGCTTCCGAAGTAGCTATGTAGTCCGCTTCACATGTAGATCCCGCCACAACGCTTTATTTAGAACTGCACCAACTGACAGCTCCACCGTTTAATGTAAACATGTATCCGGTTTGCGATTTAGAATCGTCCGGATCAGTGTCAAAGCTTGCATCACCGTAACCATTTACGATGAGCTCTTTGTCACCTCCATATATGAGAAACATATCCTTAGTCCTTTTCAGGTATTTCAGGATGTTCTTGACCGCTGTCCAGTGATCCACTCCTGGATTACTTTGGTACCTGCCTGCTAGACTTATAGCAAGACACACATCAGGTCTGGTACACAGCATTGCATACATGATAGATCCTATGGCTGAAGCATAGGGAACATCTTTCATTTTTTCTCTATCTTCTGCATTGGTCGGGCATTGAGTCTTACTCAATTTCACACCTTGTAACACAGGCAAGAATCCTTTCTTTGCTTGATCCATTTTGAACTTTTTCAAAACTTTGTCAAGGTATGTGCTTTGTGAAAGTCCAATTAAGCGTCTTGATCTATCTCTATAGATCTTAATGCCCAATATGTAAGCAGCTTCACCGAGGTCTTTCATTGAAAAACTCTTATTCAAGTATCCCTTTATGCTATCCAGAAATTCTATATCATTTCCGATTAGTAATATGTCATCTACATATAATATCAGAAATGCTACAGAGCTCCCACTCACTTTCTTGTAAATACAGGCTTCTCCAAAAGTCTATACAAAACCAAATGCTTTGATCACACTATCAAAGCGTTTATTCCAACTCCGAGAGGCTTGCACCAGTCCATAAATGGATCGCTGGAGCTTGCACACTTTGTTAGCTCCCTTTGGATCGACAAAACCTTCCGGTTGCATCATATACAACTCTTCTTGCAGAAATCCATTCAGGAATGCAGTTTTGACATCCATCTGCCAAATTTCATAATCATAAAATGCGGCAATTGCTAACATGATTCGGACAGACTTAAGCATCGCTACGGGTGAGAAGGTCTCATCGTAGTCAATCCCTTGAACTTGTCGAAAACCTTTTGCGACAAGTCGAGCTTTATAGACAGTAACATTACCGTCAGCGTCAGTCTTCTTCTTAAAGATCCATTTATTCTCAATTGCTTGCCGATCATTGGGCAAGTCAACCAAAGTCCATACTTTGTTCTCATACATGGATCCCATCTCAGATTTCATGGCTTCAAGCCATTTTGCGGAATCTGGGCTCACCATCGCTTCTCCATAGTTCGTAGGTTCATCATGATCTAGTAGCATGACTTCCAGAACAGGATTACCGTACCACTCTGGTGCGGATCTTACTCTGGTTGATCTACGAGGTTCAGTAGTATCTTGTTCTGAAGCTTCATGATCATTATCATTAGCTTCCTCACTAATTGGTGTAGGTGTCATAGAAACTGGTTTCTGTGATGTACTACTTTCCAATAAGGGAGCAAGTACAGTTACCTCATCAAGTTCTACTTTCCTCCCACTCACTTCTTTCGAGAGAAACTCCTTCTCTAGAAAGTTTCCGAATTTAGCAACAAAAGTTTTGCCTTCGGATCTGTGATAGAAGGTGTATCCAATAGTTTCCTTTGGATATCCTATGAAGACACATTTCTCTGATTTGGGTTCGAGCTTATCAGGTTGAAGCATTTTCACATAAGCATCGCAACCCCAAACTTTCAGAAACGACAACTTTGGTTTCTTGCCAAACCATAGTTCATAAGGCGTCGTCTCAACGGATTTTGATGGTGCCCTATTTAACGTGAATGCGGCCATCTCTAGAGCATAACCCCAAAACGATAGCGGTAAATCAGTAAGAGACATCATAGATCGCACCATATCAAGTAAAGTACGATTACAACGTTCGGACACACCATTACGTTGTGGTGTTCCGGGTGGCGTGAGTTGCGAAACTATTCCGCATTGTTTCAAATGTACACCAAACTCGTAACTCAAATATTCTCCTCCACGATCAGATCGTAGGAATTTTATTTTCTTGTTACGATGATTTTCAACTTCACTCTGAAATTCTTTGAACGTTTCAAATGTTTCAGACTTATGTTTCATTAAGTAGATATACCCATATCTGCTTAAGTCATCTGTGAAGGTGAGAAAATAACGATATCCGCCATGAGCCTCAACATTCATCGGACCACATACATCTGTATGTATGATTTCCAACAAATCTGTTGCTCTCTCCATAGTACCGGAGAACGGTGTTTTTGTCATCCTACCCATAAGGCACGGTTCGCAAGTACCAAGTGATTCATAATCAAGTGGTTTCAAAAGCCCATCAGTATGGAGTTTCTTCATGTGCTTTACACCGATATGACCCAAACGGCAGTGCCACAAATAAGTTGCACTATCATTATCAACTCTGCATCTTTTGGCTTCAACATTATGAATATTTGTGTCACTCCTATCGAGATTTAATAAGAATAGACCACTCTTTAAGGGTGCATGACCATAAAAGATATTACTCATATAAATAGAACAACCATTATTCTCTGATTTAAATGAATAACTGTCTCGCATCAAACAAGATCCAGATATAACGTTCATGCTTAATGCTGGCACCAAATAACAATTATTTAGGTCTAATACTAATCCTGAAGGTAGATGTAGAGTTAACGTGCCGACCGCGATCACATCGACTTTGGAACCATTTCCCACGCGCATCATCACCTCGTCCTTAGCCAATCTTCGCTTAATCCGTAGTCCCTGTTTCGAGTTGCAAATGTTAGCAACAGAACCAGTATCAAATACCCAGGTGCTACTGCGAGCATTAGTAAGGTACACATCAATAACATGTATATCACATATACCTTTGTTCACCTTGCCATCCTTCTTATCCGCCAAATACTTGGGGCAGTTCCGCTTCCAGTGACCAGTCTGCTTGCAGTAGAAGCACTCAGTTTCAGGCTTAGGTCCAGGTTTGGGTTTCTTCTCTTGAGTAGCAACTTGCTTGCTGTTCTTTTTGAAGTTCCCCTTCTTCTTCCCTTTGCCCTTTTTCTTGAAACTAGTGGTCTTATTGACCATCAACACTTGATGCTCCTTCTTGATTTCTACCTCCGTAGCTTTCAGCATTGCGAAGAGCTCGGGAATAGTCTTATTCATCCCTTGCATATTATAGTTCATCACGAAGCTCTTGTAGCTTGGTGGCAGTGATTGGAGAATTTTGTCAATGACGCAATCATCTGGAAGATTAACTCCCAATTGAATCAAGTGATTATTATACCCAGACATTTTGAGTATATGCTCACTGACAGAACTGTTCTCCTCCATCTTGCAGCTATAGAACTTATTGGAGACTTCATATCTCTCAATCCGGGCATTTGCTTGAAATATTAACTTCAACTCCTGGAACATCTCATATGCTCCATGACGTTCAAAACGTCGTTGAAGTCCTGATTCTAAGCCGTAAAGCATGGCCCACTGAACTATCGAGTAGTCATCAGCTTTGCTCTGTCAGACGTTCATAACATCTGGTGTTGCTCCAGCAGCAGGCCTGGCACCCAGCGGTGCTTCCAGGACGTAATTCTTCTGTGCAGCAATGAGGATAATCCTCAAGTTACGGACCCAGTCCGTGTAATTGTTACCATCATCTTTCAACTTTGCTTTCTCAAGGAACGCATTAAAATTCAACGGAACAACAGCACGGGCCATCTATCTACAATCAAACATAAACAAGCAAGATACTATCAGGTACTAAGTTCATGATAAATTTAGGTTCAATTAATCATATTACTAAAGAACTCCCACTTAGATAGACATCCCTCTAATCCTCTAAGTGATTACGTGATCCAAATCAACTAAACCATGTCCGATCATCACGTGAGATGGAGTAGTTTCATTGGTGAACATCGCTATGTTGATCATATCTACTATATGATTCACGCTCGACCTTTCGGTCTCCATGTTCCGAGGCCATATCTGTATATGCTTGGCTCGTCAAGGATAACCTGAGTATTCTGCGTGTGCAACTGTTTTGCACCCGTTGTATTTGAACGTAGAGCCTATCACACCAGATCATCACGTGGTGTCTCAGCACGAAGAACTTTCGCAACGGTGCATACTAAGGGAGAACACTTCTTGATAATTAGTGAGAGATCATCTTAAAATGCTACCGTCAATCAAAGCAAGATAAGATGCATAAAAGATAAACATCACATGCAATCAATATAAGTGATATGATATGGCCATCATCATTTTGTGCTTGTGATCTCAATCTTCGAAGCACCGTCGAGATCACCATCGTCACCGGCGCGACACCTTGATCACCATCGTAGCATCGTTGTTGTCTCGCCAATCTTATGCTTCCACGACTATCGCTACCGCTTAGTGATAAAGTAAAGCATTACAGCGCAATTGCATTGCATACAATAAAGCGACAACCATATGGCTCCTGCCAGTTGACGATAACTTGGTTACAAAACATGATCATCTCATACAATAAAATTTAGCATCATGTCTTGACCATATCACATCACAACATGCCCTGCAAAAACAAGTTAGACGTCCTCTAGTTTGTTGTTGCAAGTTTTACGTGGCTGCTACGGGCTTAAGCAAGAACCAATCTTACCTACGCATCAAAACCACAACGATAGTTTGTCAAGTTGGTGCTGTTTTAACCTTCGCAAGGACCGGGCGTAGCCACACTCGGTTCAACTAAAGTTGGAGAAAATGTCACCCACTAGCCACCTTTGTGCAAAGCACGTCGGGAGAACCGGTCTCGCGTAAGCGTACGCGTAATGTCGGTCCGGGCCGCTTCGTCCAACAATACTGCCGAACCAAAGTATGACATGCTGGTAAGCAGTATGACTTATATCGCCCACAACTCACTTGTGTTCTACTCGTGCATATAACATCAACACATAAAACCTAGGCTCTGATACCACTGTTGGGGAATGTAGTAATTTCAAAAAATTTCCTACGCACACGCAAGATCATGGTGATGCATAGCAACGAGAGGGGAGAGTGTGATCTACGTACCCTTGTAGACCGACAGCGGAAGCGTTAGGACAACGCGGTTGATGTAGTCGTACGTCTTCACGGCCCGACCGATCAAGCACCGAAACTACGGCACCTCCGAGTTTTAACACACGTTCAGCTCGATGACGATCCCCGGACTCTGATCCAGCAAAGTGTCAGGGAAGAGTTCCGTCAGCACGACGGCGTGGTGACGATCTTGATGCACTACTGTCGCAGGGCTTCGCCTAAGCACCGCTACAATATTATCGAGGATTATCATGGAAGGGGGCACCGCACACGGCTAAGAATATGATCATGTGGATCAACTTGTGTGTCTAGGGGTGCCCCCTACCCCCGTATATAAAGGAGCAAGGGGAGGAGGCCGGCCGGCCCTATAGGCGCGCTAAGGAGGAGTCCTCCTCCTAGTAGCAAGGGGAAGGAAGTGGGGAAGGAGAAGGAAAGGGGGGTGCTGCCCCCCCTCTCCTAGTCCAATTCGGACTAGGGGGAGGAGGCGCGCGGCCCACCCTTGCTGCCCCTCTCTCTCTCCACTAAGGCCCATATGGCCCATTACTTCTCCCGGTAGGGTTCCGGTAACCCTCCGGCTCTCCGGTTTCCTCCGAAATCACCCGGAACACTTCCGGTGTCCGAATATAGCCGTCCAATATATCAATCTTTATGTCTCGACCATTTCGAGACTCCTCATTATGTCCGTGATCACATCCGGGACTCCGAACTAACTTCGGTACATCAAAACTCATAAACTCATAATATAACTGTCATCGAAACCTTAAGCGTGCGGACCCTACGGGTTCGAGAACAATGTAGACATGACCGAGACACGTCTCTGGTCAATAACCAATAGCGGAACCTGGATGCTCATATTGGCTCCTACATATTCTACGAAGATCTTTATCGGTCAAACCGCATAACAACATACGTTGTTCCCTTTGTCATCGGTATGTTACTTGCCCGAGATTCGATCGTCGGTATCATCATACCTAGTTCAATCTCAGTTACCGGCAAGTCTCTTTACTTGTTTCGTAATACATCATCTCGCAAACTAACTCATTAGTTGCAATGCTTGCAAGGCTTATGTGATGTGCATTACCGAGAGGGCCCAGAGATACCTCTCCGACAATCGGAGGACAAATCCTAATCTCGAAATACGCCAACCCAACATGTACCTTTGGAGACACCTGTAGAGCTCCTTTATAATCACCCAGTTACGTTGTGACGTTTGGTAGCACACAAAGTGTTCCTCTGGCAAACGGGAGTTGCATAATCTCATAGTCATAGGAACATGTATAAGTCATGAAGAAAGCAATAGCAACATACTAAACGATCGGGTGCTAAGCTAATGGAATGGGTCATGTCAATCACATCATTCTCCTAATAATGTGATCCCGTTAATCAAATGACAACACATGTCTATGGTTAGGAAACATAACCATCTTTGATTAATGAGCTAGTCAAGTAGAGGCATACTAGTGACGTTTGGTTTGTCTATGTATTCACACAAGTATTATGTTTCTGGATAATACAATTCTAGCATGAATAATAAACATTTATCATGATATAAGGAAATAAAAATAATAACATTATTATTGCCTCTAGGGCATATTTCCTTCAATTTTCACCTTTGGGGTTTTGGTGGACCATCATGGATTAGAGAATACAATATAAGGCTTTATGAGCTAGAGCACGAATGGACTACGGTCTCTAGATCCCCTCCAGGTCATCTCACCGGTGCAAATTCTGTTCCCATCGGCGCACGGCGACCACCCAACCCATCATCATGCTCAACTCCGGCTACCATCAACAATACCCCGTCATCATCGGATCACGAGCCAACAGCGAGCGGGATTATCTCCATTCAAAATTCTGTCCCCAGAGACCCAACTTCGAGGCCTCCCGAAACACCACATCCCACCACCACCCCTCTTTTGACTGGAGCCCAGCCCACTTCCATCACCAACCCTCGACCCAATCAAGCCCACCGCACCAAACGAGGCCCACCTGGCCATCAACAGACTCCTCTTTTATCTTTCTGCGGTAAATGCTTATCATCTAGACACCTACGTATCGACTGCAAAAATCAATTTAGATGCCGATCTTTTTATCGTTACGGGCATATATCCCATTTCTGTTTATTATCCAAAAACAAAACCCTCGTCTATCGGGTCAAATCCCACCAAACTCCCCCTCACCCCCACACCCATACCCGATAACCCTCATGACGACTCGTCTCCCCAAAACCCCACCCCTCCCCCTCTATTCGACCGCCAGGCCTGCCAAACCCCCTGTTCTCCATTACACCCCTGCTCTCCTCCGTTGTGCTTCTCCATTGTCGCCCCAACTTCCTCTGCCACCATGGCCACCTACCCATGCGACCCCCTCCCACTCCTTCCCCCGGGCACTGCCATCATCGAAGCCCATGGAAACCGCCGTCGTCGATCCTTCTACTACCTTGGCGGAGAAGCTCTGGTCCAATCAGAGGATTGGGCCATCATCTCCCTCGCCCCGCCTCTGGATCCCAACTAGTTCGACACGGACGCCATGCTCATTCGTCACTATCTTGACCATGAGCGTGGTTTCCGCATTGCTGAAATATCAAGGTGCGGCATGGGAGCCGCTCTCGTCCGCTCCCAACATGCCTGAGACATCGACACTGCTATCGCCAACAGTCCCTACTTCGTAGGTGACTCGACACTGCGTGTTATCCGTCATGACCGAGGTATAAACTATCGAGACTGCACCTTCTCCCATGATGTTTGGATCATGATGGTCAATTTCCCTCTTGAGGCATGAAGACCAGACAAAGTCCGTGAATCTGTCAATGGGTTTGCCAAGTTTTTAGTTTGGAATAGAGATTTGTCCAATAGAGCTCGTATATTGGTCAAGATTAGAGTGTCTGATCTTTTGGAAATACCTGTCAGTCATGTCATATGTGAAAGCCTAGATGATTATGGCCATGGGCAGTCTTGGACTAGTGCTGTGTATATTTTGTCATCTGAACTCCTTGGTGCTATGGGTGGCGATGGAGGCCCGATCCCACCTAACGGTGTCTTGCACCCCATGCCTCATGCTCCATTTGGTGGTATATGGCACGATGCCGATTTTGTCCATAATGAAAACCCGCATGCTGCGCTTGCAGCCCACCATGCTCCTGAAGGTGATCAAGAGGACATACCCATGGTTTACACCCCGCCCCAAGACCCAGAGATTGCTCATCAGGATCAGCCGTTTCAACCTGCAATTGAAGCTGCTGATGCATTTTTTGCTCTGCATGACATGATGTCAAAAATTATCTCCACTGCACCGGATGTTCATGAGATGCTCGAAGGTGTTGCTGTGGTCAGTACCCGTTTCCAATTGATCAATGTTGATGATGCCCATGGTCCTGTGAAGAAATGCCTGCTGACTGTTGTTACTGAAACCCCACCTGAACCTATGATCTCCACTATCATGATTTCTGAAGAGTTGGATCTCTCTGAAACTTCTGTTGTTGCTCTGTCGCCTAGGCATGAACCTGACATGTCACCTGCCATGCTAGATTTCATGGACAGTAACCCAAATTCTCCGTCTGCTGATCCATCCCATGTGTTGTCTAAGGAACCAACTGCTCCTCCTGCCATCCCCTCCATACATGTGGTCAACAAAAGAAAGAAGTCCAATGCTCCACTTGATGTAAATGATCTGCACCGCAGCCGCCGCCTTGCTGGTCTAAGTGTGGGCTTCAAGAACGAAGCTGCTGCAAACAAGGCCAAAAACATCAGCAACTGCCAGAAGAATCTGAACACTGAATTTGAGCATGAAGTCGGAGACCCAACTGCTCCTCCACCACCAGAACTTCCACTTGGAACAATCCAAGCTCTTGCAACTAAGCAGTGCATGATCCCTCCTGAGGAGGTTTCTGAAGAGAAGCTGATGGCCAAGGTGGACCATGAATGAAGAACTTCGATGCTCTATTTGGTCTTGTTACAATAAGATCAATGCTGGACTCAGAAAGTGTGTTTACTTTATCTGCTTTTGGGCTATATTATCTGTTTTTATTAAGAACCTGGGTTGTAAGGAGTTAGACTCCATATTATATGTTTGTGAGTGGAACATCATGCACTATTTATATTATGTTTCAAGTGGTCTGAATGGTCAATGGAGTATGTACCTGATGCTTCTTAGCATTATGATTTATCAGTTCACATGGCAGTCATATTTCATCACTTCCTATGATTGTTGCAATGTTTTTTGGATTTGATTAAGCCTATCCAAGATAATCACTTTCCTACTAATTTGATCAATGAGTAGAAACTGGAACATACTAAATTGGAATGTCAGAGGGATAAATTCCCAGATTAGATGGGATGATATTAGAGCAAAAATTGAAGAAAGCAACTATGGCATTATTTGCTTGCAAGAAACTAAGAGAGATTATTTTGACCAAGCTTACCTCAAAAAAATTTCACCTAGAAGATACAACCAATTTGCATATACTGCCTCTGTTGGCCTATCAGGAGGAATTATTACTATATGGAATGGCAGTCTTTTTTCAGGATATGTTGTCAGCCAAAATACATACCAAATCACTGTGAGGTTATCATGCAATCTATCTGGCAACATTTTTTACATCAGCAATATTTATGGACCCTGCCACAATGATGACAGAACTGAATTTTTTGACTGGCTGAGCAATATAGATGCCTCTCAGATGGATCATTGGATTTTAATGGGTGATTTCAATCTAATAAGGAGCCCACTTGACAGAAACAGACCAGGAGGAGACACCAATAATATGCTTATGTTTAACAGCTTACTCCAACAACAGGATCTTGTGGAAATACCTATCAAGGGTAGGAATTTCACCTGGTCTAACATGCAGGACTCTCCACTACTGGAAAAGCTTGACTGGATTTTTACTTCTGCCAACTGGACCCTGACATTCCCAAATACTTTGGCACACCCACTTGCTAGAGTCACATCAGATCATATTCCTATTCACATTCAGATAGGCAGTGATATTCCAAAATCCTCTATATTCATATTTGAAAATTATTGGTTTGAATTTGATGGGTTCTATGAGACTGTTATTCAATGTTGGAACAGAAATCAACAATTGACAAACTCTGCCAAGGATACTGCTGCCAGGTTCAAATGTCTCAGAATGGGTTTAAAAAAATGGAGCAAAAATCTATCAAAACTTAACACTAATATATCTGCTTGTAACTATGTTCTATCTATGATTGATGGCATTGAGGATCAAAGAAATCTGAGCACTATTGAAGCAAACTTCAGAATTATTATCAAGAATCACATAGCCAAGTTATTGGAAGTCAAAAGAATATATTGGAAATCCAGGTTTAAGATGAGGAGTATACAGCTTGATGATGAAAATACTGAATTTTTTCATGCCATGGCTACACAAAGCTACAGGAAGAATTTCATAACTTCTTTACAAGATGAAGATGGGACTCCTTTCCAAAATCATGATCACAAGGCTGCCATTATTTGGAAATCATACAAAGACAGACTGGGAAAAGCTATCAACCCCCCTATGCTATTCAACCTTGAGGAAATTATTCAGCCTAAAGATCTATCTAAGCTTGAGGCCCCTTTTTCCATGGATGAAATTGACCAAGTTATTAAAGACATCCACTCTGACAGAGCACCAGGATCTGATGGTTTTCATGGCTTATTTCTGAAGAAATGTTGGAATATCATCAAACAATATATTTACACTATGATCTGGGATTTTTTGAAGGAAACATTGATATTCAGAGTATTAATACTGCTTTTATTACTCTCATCCCAAAGATTACAAACCCTATTGACATGAATGATTTCAGACCCATTTCCTTGGTCAGCCTTCCTCTCAAAATCATCACAAAGCTTATGGCCAATAGAGCTCAGAAAATCATTACCTCTGTCATTCATCAGAATCAATATGGTTTCATAAAAGGGAGAAATATCCAGGACTGCTTGGGATTTGCATTTGAATACATTCATCTATGTCATCAATCTAGGAAACCTATCATCATACTCAAACTTGATTTTGAGAAAGCTTTTGACAAGATTGAATACAATGAAATTATTGCCATGTTGAAAGCTAAGGGATTTGGTCCAAGATGGATAAATTGGGTAACCAATATACTCAATACTGCATCAACATCTGTCCTATTAAATGGTGTTGCGGGGAAAAAATATATGTAAAAGAGGAGTTAGACAAGGAGATCCTCACTCTCCACTTCTATATATCATTGCTGCTGATCTAATTCAGTCTATTATCAATGCTGCTTGGGCAAATGGTGAAATCACTCTCCCCACAAATCAGGCATATGATCTCGACTACCCTATTATTCAATATGCATATGATACTCTATTGATCATGCCTGCTGATGAAGAGTAACTCAGCCATCTCAAATACCTGCTTAATCTATTCAGTATGTCCACTGGGCTATTTGTTAATTACAGCAAATCATCCATGATCCCAATAAATATGGATCAACAATCAATCAACAACCTTGCAAACTCTTTTGGTTGTAGAGTTGAAAGCCTTCCATTCACCTATCTTGGGCTACTTATGGGCACCACCAAACCCTCTGTTCATGACCTCATCCCAGTTATATCTAGGATTGATAAGAGATTATCAGGGGTTGCCAGGTTCATGAACTATTCTGGGAGACTCACTTATGTCAACTATGTTGTTGCTTCAATGCCTATATTTGCCATGTGTTCTCTTAAAGTCCATGTTACCATTCTGGACCATGTGGATAAATCAAGCAGAAATTTCCTTTGGTATGGAAATGAAATCAATAAAGGTGGTAAATGCCTGGCCAGCTGGGAGATGATATGCAAACCCAAACATCAAGGAGGACTTAGGGTTTTGAATCTTAGAGAACAAAATAAAGCTCTTCTCATAAAGCACTTGTTCAAGTTCTATAACAAAGTGGATGTCCCATGGGTAAAATTAATTTGGGAAGCTCACTACCATAACAATGATGTCCCTCATTACAACAGAAGCAAAGGATCCTTTTGGTGGAAAGATTGCATGAAAATGTATGACCTTTTCAAGGAAATGACTACTTGTGACATCAAATCTGGTTGCACTAATCTGCTATGGGATGACATGTGGAATGGTGATATTAGGAAAACTAAATACCCCGAGCTTCACTCTTTTACCCAAAAGGAAAGCATATCAATCAAAGAAGCCAAGGAACTGGATAACCTTTACAGCCTGTTCCAACTTCCACTTTCTATTCAAGCCCACCAACAATTCCACTTACTATCAGGAGAACTAAACAATATCAGAAACTCAGATGATAAGGACACATGGACCTTCAACTGGGGTAACAATAAGAACATTACAAAGAAGATCTATGGATACCTTATGAATGGTGAAGATGCTGCTGCCACATTTAAATGGATATGGAAATCATGTTGTCTTCCAAGACACAAATTTTTCTGTTGGCTCATGCTAAATGACAGAATAAATACATGTGATCTTTTGACCAGAAAAAGCATGCACCTGGATTCCATTGTATGTGTTCTATGCAACAATGAAGACTATGAAGACATGACTCATCTTCTATTCACTTGTCCATTTAGTCAAGGTTTCTGGTGGAACATTGGATTTGAATGGAATTCGGATATGGAGATCAACAATATGATTATTGATGCTAAACACAGATATAAAATTGACCACTTCATGGAAATCATGATTCTTGGTTGCTGGAGCATATGGAACCAAAGGAATGGGATGATTTTTGAAGGGATACCTTGCTCAATAAATGATTGCAAGATTGACTTTGTCAGATATTTCAAAATGACCATGCCGAGGGCTAAACCCACTCTAAAAGAGGGCATGTCTTCATGGATAGACAATATTTAATTTTTCAATAATTTCCTTACTTTCCTCCCCCTAGATTGTACCTACTTGGTTGTCCCCCCAACAACCACTTGATTATGTAATTTGGATACTCTCTTTATAAATGAAAATGACTCACAGTAGGGGACTTACCCTACTGTTCTTTGGTCAAAAAAAGTCTTGGCTATACCTCAACCTAGAAATCAACAAAAAAAAAAACTTGATTGCAAGGTACATCCCTGATTACCAATGCCTAGCTATTTTTTGATCTTGACTAATGCTAGTTGATTATGTCGGTCCATTGTGCTCCAACGTTTCTCTGAAAAAATATTTTTTTCACGATAACAATAAAGCCTAGGAGCATCCCTGCCCATGGAACAATACTGGAGAGATAGAGTGCTACTGGCTTACATTTTTCAATATTCCTAGCTTTATTTATTTATTTGAAATGGAGGCGAAAGGTTTGCCTCATCTATTTAAGACGGGAACAGAGTGTGTGCTACAAGGGACCATCAAAAGGGCGGAAAATTTATTCTCGCAATATTAAAACCCCTAATCTCTTCACAGACACGACTACACAAAGCTTTATTCTCATTGCTCTAATAATCGTGGTATTTAAACAATTAAAATGCCTTGTGCGATGATATTGTGGATTTTGCAACCCATATAATCTCCCATTCTTTGTCGACAAAATATAATCTCCTATTAGAGTGGATGTGATGATAATAATTCTTTTTTTAATCACTGGTTGGTGTCATGAATCATAGCTTATTTTTGTGCATGGATGCATTGGTGTATATTTCCAGCCTTTTAGATTTTTTTTTCTTATAACATGGAGTTGATTACGATGAATGATGCGCTCGACTGGGAAAAAAAATTAGCGTTCTTTGCCAATTTTCCGTGTGTGTAATTACAAAAGAATCGGTTCCCAGCATTACCTATTTGATGGAAAAAACCTGAATACCAGGGTTAGCCTATATGTTCACTAGATTTTTAGTCCGAGTAAACCTTTTGTATTACGACATTTTAAACATCGCTATTGCCTCTCTTATGTTGGTACATTAATATATTTTGTTCATTTTATTGATATTTTTTTCCTAGGATGAATGTTGATTGTTTTCACAAGATACGGACGTGCACGTACACTAATGTATGAAAATATACGAACTGAAAAACGTTGATCGGGTTGGGTGAGGCATCCTTCTCTCCATTGGGAATTGTACAAGGAAAGAAGTCGAGAACACACGTCAAAGATAGAGAGAGATGCCAACGACCTTGTCGAATTGTCAAGTGATCATGCAAACGTGGGTACATGCACATAGTATACTGATACTGTATTCGTATTGGACTGTAGTAGGTGAAGGAAAGCTAGTGCTGCGAACTGAAGTTACCTTTAGCGATTCTGTGGGACTTGTTTCGGAGCTATGCTGGTTGCTTTGGCGACAGTGACCGGCTGAACTAATTTTCCATTGTGTTGTGCCTTTCTCCAGGAGCTAGCCAATCTTGCTGTACCATGCAAGTGATGTTTCGATGATTAAGCCGCAGGACCTAACTTTGACTGATGTTCTGCCATTTCTCCAGGAGCTAATCCAGAATACCTTGAATTGAACCAGAGGTGGTCGATGGTATTGGAATGCACTGGCTTTGGCTCCACTCCAAAGCTATAGCACTCCAGCTAGCTCAAGCTCCTGCCTTGATCGCTCATCCACCGAATCACCTAACGAAAATTGACCACGTAGAATACCTCAAAGAAATGGGACGGTGGTACACGCTTGCCGCTTCCTACATGTATATATAAACTCAAGTACTTGTTCGAACAAAAGCATTCCATCCTCACCCTGAGCCATACATCTGCTCCTCAAGAGCTCATCAAGATTGACAAGCTAGCTGATCATCAGGGCCTAACTGAAAAGCCTGGCCATGGCGATTTCCTCCCGTTTTCTGGCTCCTTGCTCTGTCCTCATGGCGACTCTGATGCTGCTCATCGTCCAGGCACAAAGCATCACTAGGCACTACGATTTCAATGTACGTATATATGCACGTACGTCCGCATTCATCTATGTCCTACATGCATTTTCTCACATGGATGGGGATCTGTGCAGGTGCAAATGGCGAACGTGACGAGGCTGTGCGCCAGCAAGAGCGTTGTGACGGTGAACGGGGAGTACCCCGGCCCGACGCTGGTGGCGAGGGAGGGCGACCGCGTGCTCGTCCGCGTCACCAACCGCGTAGCGCACAACATGACGCTGCACTGGCACGGCATCCGGCAGCTGCGGAGCGGCTGGGCCGACGGGCCGGCGTACGTTACGCAGTGCCCGATTCAGACGGGCCAGAGCTACGTCTACAACTTCACCGTCGCCGGGCAGCGCGGCACGCTGTGGTGGCACGCGCACATCTCCTGGCTACGCGCCACCGTATACGGCGCCATCGTCATCCTCCCCAAGCTCGGCGTGCCTTACCCGTTCGTTGCGCCGCACAAGGAAGTTCCTCTTCTCTTCGGCGAGTGGTGGAGGGCGGACACAGAGGCGGTGGTCAGCCAGGCGCTCCGGACGGGCGGCGCCCCAAACATCTCAGATGCTTTCACCATCAATGGCCTTCCTGGGCCGCTATACAACTGCTCCGCTAAAGGTACATTGCACTCACTCTATGCTTCCATGCATCTTTTATGTTACACCTTCGGTAATCGTCAAGGATTTATATACTTACCGTGCATCCATGGCATATTGCAGACACGTTCAAACTGAAGGTGAAACCTGGAAAAACATACATGTTGCGCCTCATCAACGCTGCTCTTAACGACGAGCTCTTCTTCTCCGTCGCCAACCACACGATCACCATCGTCGAGGTCGACGCAGTCTACGTCAAACCATTCACAGTCAAGACCCTGATAATCTCTCCGGGCCAGACCACCAACGTGCTCCTCACAGCCAAGCCGTTCTATCCCAAGGCTAACTTCTACATGTCCGCCGCGCCATACTCCGTCATCAGGCCTGGTACGTTCGACAGCACCACGGTCGCCGGCATACTCGAGTACCACAACCCTCGCTCCGCCTCCGAGTCAAGCTTCGACAAGGACCTGCCACTCTTCAGGCCGACTATGCCGAGGTTCAACGACACGGGCCTGGTCACCAACTTCACCTCCAAGCTCCGGAGCCTTGCCACACCGCAGTACCCGGCCGCCGTGCCACAGTCGGTGGACAAGCGGTTCTTCTTCACGGTCGGCTTGGGCACACGCCCTTGCCCCGTGAATGCGACGTGCCAGGGGCCTACCAACACCACGCAGTTTGCGGCGGCCATCAACAACATCTCCCTGGTGCTTCCTTCCACAGCGCTCCTACAGTCGCACTTCTCACAGGCGTGTCTCGGGGGTGGTCTATGGTCGAACTTCCGACCGCCCCTTCTCGCATTCTCGCAATTCAACTACACTGGGGTATCGCCGAACAACACGAACGTGGCCACCGGGACCAAGTTGCTCGTGCTGCCATTCAACGCCACGGTGGAGCTGGTGATGCAGGACACGAGCATCCTTGGCATCGAGAGCCACCCTCTGCACCTTCACGGCTTCAATTTCTTTGTCGTGGGGCAAGGCTTTGGCAACTACGACCCTGTGAATGACCCAACGAGGTTTAACCTCGTCGACCCCGTCGAGCGAAACACCGTTGGCGTGCCAGCTGGTGGATGGGTGGCCATACGTTTTCTCGCCGACAACCCAGGTAAAGCAGAGTTGTATATACTTACTATCTATTCATGAAACTGAATGCGTAGCCTGTGCTCATATTTGTGGTATGCATGTATCCGCAGGTGTATGGTTCATGCATTGCCATTTGGAGGTGCACACAACTTGGGGACTACGAATGGCATGGCTGGTGCAAGACGGGAGCCTACCGAACCAGAAGCTGCTCCCCCCGCCATCCGATCTTCCCAAATGCTAGTCGGAGAGGATCAAATTAAGTTGTTGATTTTTTTCCCTCATTTATCGGTGTGCTAACTTGCAATTGATTTCTCCTTCAGAAGGTTTTTGTGTATTTAGTCAGTGCGCTGGTCTTGTAATTTTCTTGTATCTTTAATATATTTTTATATAGTTTGTAGCGACAATGTTTTGACTCTTCTCGAATAAACAATGATGTCAACTGAATGTCCAAATCCTAGCATATGGCATATTGTATAAGTTCTTTCAAAGAACACTTTGGCATGATCATCAAGAAAGCAAAACCTAGCTTGAAGGAAGGAATGCAGAGCTGGCTAGATTACTTGTAGATTCTCTTCACCTTCCCATGTTCATTGTACAGTTGATGTAACACTATCCTTATTAATAAAAATCAGAGTTACAGTGGGGGTTTTCCCCACTGTGTTTGCTCAAAAAAAATTCCAAATCCTTAAAACGTTTTTGTTAGTATGTTCACGTTGATTTAAACTTCATTTGGTTGTCTTTTTTGAAATTACTCCATTTATTACTAGAAATAAGTGTTCTTTATTTTTTTTGGAACGAGACAAAAGACTTGTCTAAAAATAAATTGGTCCATTCCTAAATATAAGTCTTTCTAGAGATTTCAATATCGACTACATACGTGAATGTACATTCTAAAATATGTCTATATACATATGTATGTAATTTGTATTGAAATCTCTAAAAGGACTTATATTTAGGAAATGGAATGAGTATCTAAGGCTCATCTGGACGAGATGTTGTTATGTCACATCTAAGTGACATTATCACTTGCGTCGAAACTCACAGGCAATAGTCGGGCCGGTTGTCGCTTAGATGGTATGACACGGATTCATACCATGTTATGGGGTATTGGCAAATCGCCATATTGATACGTCGGACAGCTGCCCTATGTGTGTGGGTGGATGTGAAGATATTATGCATGCTCTCTTCACCTGCCCTAGGGCAGCCGAAGTCTGGAGATGTCTGCACCTTGACGGGTTCGTGGAGGAGGCGTGTGATACAGACAGGGCGGGTTCGGCAGCGCTAGACTATATTTTATGTGCTCCCCAGCGCCAAACGTTAATCCATGAGATCCCAGCTCAGTTACTAATCCTTGTGGGTATCTGGTACATATGGTGGGAGCGTAGACAGCATGTCCACGGGGAGGAAGTGCAGACTCCGGTCCAAGCCGCGCAGTCAATCGCGGCGCTGGCAGCAAACTACCTTAAGGCTACGAAGAAGAACGCGGTAGTAAGATCCTGCAGATGGAGGAAACCGCAAGAGGATTTTGTCAAGTTAAATGTAGACGCATCTTTTCATGCAGATGACCTCCAGGGAGCTGTAGGAGCTGTGCTACGGGACTGCAGAGGTGGTTTCATCGCATCTTCGAATGAGAGGCTGGAGCATGTTGTTGATGTAGAGACGGCGGAAGCACACGCACTACGGCATGGCATCTTACTAGCACAGCGGATGGGGATCACCAAGCTCATTGTGGAGTCCGACTGCCTTGAGGTGATCAACACCATGAACAATGGTGGTTTTACGGCATCGGGCTCCGCTGCGATCTATTCGGATTGTTTGGTCTTTATCATTGGGTATACTTCGGTGTCTTTTGTTCACTGCCCTAGGAAGACAAATTATGTCGCTCATGTTTTAGTTAGGTAAGCGGTGTCGGATCCACCTTCCATGTGGATCGAGGAGCCGCCGGCTTTCATTGTTAAGGGACTAGTGAATGATGTAACTTTGTTTTGATCTAATAAAAGTTTCCCGAAGTTTCAAAAAAAAAGTGACATTATCACTTGAAATTATGGTACCCTTGTGTGTTGTTTTGTTGCAGTTTTAAACTCTCTCTTTTTCTGCGGGCCCCTTCAGCCCACACCCCAAATCCTATTCGACGCCCTTAGCGCCAGTTATAGGACAATCTGCAAACCGGCGCACAACTCTCTCGCACGTGGACTCTGCCCATTAACATTTTTTCTTCACATCCACAAAACGCTAGGTTTTCGCGAGCGCGCCAGGTTTTCATGATCGCGGTTTGCATTTTTGATTTTAGGAAGCTTCTAGAGGCCTCCCCATCTCGGTTTCCTTTCTGTTTTTTATTTCTTTTGCTTTTATTTTTCTCTTTTCCCTTCTCCTTTTTATTTTTCCCTTCCCCCTTTTTTGTCTTCTTTTTCTTAAATCACAAAAGGTTATCAAATTCATGAACTTTTTATATATTCATGAACATTTTTTAAATTCACGAAATTTTCTCGAATCCATGAACTTTTTCTGAAGTTCGAAAAAACTCAGGTTTGTCAACTTTTTCAAACTCGTGAACATTTTTTTAGCCATGATTTATTTCAAATTCACAAACTTTTTTGAGTTCTTGAACATTTATTTGAACTCGTGAGCTTTTTCTGAAATTGTGAGCTTTGTACCTATTTTGCAAAAAAATTAAATCCGTGAACCTTTTCCAAATTCATGAACTTTTTATGGAATCCGCTAACTTTTTTGAACTCGTGTACTTATTATGAAATCCGTGAACTTATTTTGAAGTCGTGAACTTTCTTCAAATCTGCAACTTTTTTTGAACCCGTGAACTTTTTTGAGTTTGTGAACTTTTTTAAGTTTGTAATGTTTTTTTTTGAAACTGTGAATTTTTTGACTGCGTGTTTTTTAAATTCATGATTTTTTTTAATTTTCAATGAACATTTTAAAATTCATGTTTTCCCCATTTTTTTGTTTTTCCATTTTTAACTCCTTTCAAACTTTCTTTTTTTGAATTGATGAAATTATTCTAGACATCAACGATGAACTGGCGAGATTTCGCTAGCGTGTGACTGGAACAAGCAAGGGAGTGGAACGAGGTACCAGCTTCGCGTTTGCCGAGCCGGCCCACTACTACAATTCACGTGCGAGGGCCAACAGCGCCAATGCAAAAAAATATGGTCATAAATTGCATGAAGAAACTTGATCGCATTACAAAAATTGCTCACGTGTTTATAAAAAAAGAGTTGACATCTTTTTACAATATACAGTTACAGTTTTTGAAAAAAAATACATGATGAAGTTTTTAAAAATAAATTTTTCACGATACACGACAGACATTTTCTAAAAATACACGATAAACCTTTCTAAAATACAAGCAAAAAAATTAGAACAAGGTGATTTTTTTTGAAAATACACGACGAACATTTATAAAATACACCATGAACGCTTATAAATATGAGATATTTTTTAATGTGGTGAACATTTTTTAAATACATAATGAACATCTTTTAAAATATAGGGAACATTTTTTTTAATTCGCGAATAACATTTCATTAAAGACGGTGAACTTTTCTTTAAATGTGGGTGTCTGAGCTAGATCCGGCAGATCCTTTTGTAAGGTATCCTAGCTACACAATTGGGTTAATTGTAGCATGAAGAAGGATTAATCCAGGTTCGGGCTCTCACAATGGACACAATTTTTTAGAAAAGAAGGATGACCCTGGTCTCTGCATCTGAACGATGCATATAACCACTTTATTAATTATTTTTACAAGACCTTATAAAGTGATACAACAGTAAGATTAAAGCCGTCGTCTAAGCAACAAACTGTCACTACACCTATCCAGTTGATGAAGGGGCGCAGATAGCCTGGGCCTAATAACAAACAGACATCGCAGCCAAGCCTAACATCTAAGATCTGAGACCCCAACCTAGCCACTTGCCGGGTATGGGGCACACACTGGTCCGGCGTGCTCTCAGAGGCCGCCGCCGCCAACTGCCACCACTCCATCTTCAGAACTGTACTGATGCATCAACCTTGCTCGGTCTAGCTATCGCCGGCGCCACCACGGCACCTCCTCCCTGCGCGCAAACAGCTGAGCACGTTGCGGTCGCCACTAATACACCTCAGTGCCATGCTGCCAAGTACCACCAGCCGACACAGCTTGAAGTCCTTGGAAGATATGTTGTGTGTAGCACCTGCCGACCAGGCATGACAAAGCGTAGCACCTGTCGATCAGGCATGACTTGACATCTCCACCGAAGCTCCGTGCAAGACGAAGCCGCTCCACCTCCTGCCTCTGACTTCCAATGCTGCTCCACAAGTGATGCTCCCAAGAGAGAAATGACACCACAGTGCCACCATCGTCCGATCTGGAACACCAGATCCTAGGGTTTCCCCCGGAGCAGCACGAGTGGGTCGACAGTAGTTACACGACGATGCCTTCATCAAGGTAACGGCGTAGAACGCCGCCATCGCCTGCCGTCGGCTCGGTTTTCACGGGCAACCATGTCTCCCCCAACTTGCAGCCGGGACTAGATGATGGATCTCGAGATCCGATCACCAAGTTTCTGGTCGGCCACCGCCGACGAAGAAGATGACCACCACCACTGGCTACACCGGCCAGAACAGATCTGCCATGGGTGCCGCTAAGCAGTCCACCAGGCCCTCGACGCCGCCGCCGATCTAAAGCCAGTTGACATGCCACCGAAGACCGCATCGCGCCACCGCCCGATCCAGGCCAGCCGCCACAGCAGTCGCCCGTGGCCCGAGGCAGGGCCGACCGCCGCCGCCATCGAAGCCAACGCCGTTGCTTCTAGATCGGCCGCACCTCCACGCATGTTGGGGCCCCGCCACCCCTGAGACACGGGAGGGAGGAAGAGCCCCCGCCACCGCCATCGGCCTTCGGGCGCAAGCCGGCGGCGTCCTCCGGCGGCTACGGGAGGAGGGGAGGAAGATGGGATTGTTGGGTAACGTAGCAGAAATTCAAAATTTTCCTACGTGTCACCAAGATCTATCTATGGAGAGACCAGCAACGAGGGGAAGGAGAGTGCATCTACATACCCTTGTAGATCGCTATGCGGAAGCGTTCAAGTGAACGGGGTTGATGGAGTCGTACTCGTCGTGATTCAAATCACCGATGACCAAGTGCCGAACGCACGGCACCTCCGCGTTCAACACACGTACAGCCCGGTGACGTCTCCCAAGCCTTGATCCAGCAAGGAGAGAGGGAGAGGTTGAGGAAGACTCCATCCAGCAGCAGCACAACGGTGTGGTGGTGATGGAGGAGCGTGGCAATCCTGCAGGGCTTCGCCAAGCACCACAGAAGAGGAGGGAGAGAGAGATGCAGGGCTGCACCAACGAGAGATCGAATCACGTGTGTTATGGGCAGCCCCCTAGGCCTCATATATATAGGGGAAGGGGAGGAGGCTGAGCCCCCTCTAGTGTTCCCACCCCTAAGGGGGGCGGCAGCCCTAGATGGTCAAGGGGTGGCGGCCAAGAGGGGATGGGAGAGGGAGGCGCACCAATATGGGCCCTAAGGCCCATATCCCATTAGGGTTTGCCCCCTCTCCATCTCTTAAGCGCATGGGCCTTAGTGGGGCTGGTGCCCTTGGCCCATGTAGGCCAAGGAACACTCCCTACAGCCCATGTGGCCCCCCCCGGGGCTGGTGGCCCCACTTGGTGGACCCCCGGGACCCTCTCGGTGGTCCCGGTACGTTACCGATAAACCCCGAAACTCTTCCGGTGACCAAAACAGGACATCCCATATATAAATCTTTACCTCCGGACCATTCCGGAACTCCTCGTGACGTCCGGGATCTCATCCGGGACTCCGAACAACATTCGGTAACCACATACAAACTTCCTTTATAACCCTAGCGTCATCGAACCTTAAGTGTGTAGACCCTACGGGTTCGGAGACATGCAGACATGACCGAGACGTTCTCCGGTCAATAACCAACAGCGGGATCTGGATACCCATGTTGGCTCCCACATGTTCCACGATGATCTCATCGGATGAACCACGATGTCAAGGACTTAATCAATCCCGTATACAATTCCCTTTGTCTATCGGTACGATACTTGCCCGAGATTCGATCGTCGGTATCCCGATACCTTGTTCAATCTCGTTACCGGCAAGTCTCTTTACTCGTTCCGTAACACATCATCCCGTGATCAACTCCTTGATCACATTGTGCACATTATGATGATGTCCTACCGAGTGGGCCCAGAGATACCTCTCCGTCACACGGAGTGACAAATCCCAGCCTCGATTCGTGCCAACCCAACAGACACTTTCGGAGATACCTGTAGTGTACCTTTATAGTCACCCAGTTACGTTGTGACGTTTGATACACCCAAAGCACTCCTACGGTATCCGGGAGTTGCACAATCTCATGGTCTAAGGAAATGATACCTGACATTAGAAAAGCTTCAGCATACGAACTACACGATCTAGTGCTATGCTTAGGATTGGGTCTTGTCCATCACATCATTCTCCTAATGATGTGATCCCGTTATCAACAACATCCAATGTCCATGGTTAGGAAACCATAACCATCTATTGATCAACGAGCTAGTCAACTAGAGGCTCACTAGGGACATGGTGTTGTCTATGTATCCACACATGTATCTGAGTTTCCTATCAATACAATTATAGCATGGATAATAAACGATTATCATGAACAAGGAAATATAATAATAATCAATTTATTATTGCCTCTAGGGCATATTTCCAACAGTCTCCCACTTGCACTAGAGTCAATAATCTAGTTCACATCGCCATGTGATTAACACTCACAGGTCAATCGCCATGTGACTAACACCCAAAGAGTTTGGGATCATGTTGCTTGTGAGAGAGGTTTTAGTCAACGGGTCTGAACCTTTCAGATCCGTGTGTGCTTCACAAATCTCTATGTCATCTCCTAGATGCAGCTACCACGTTCTATTTGGAGCTATTCCAAATAACTGTTCTACTATACGAATCCAGTTTACTACTCAGAATAATCTGGATTAGTGTCAAAGTTTGCATCGGCGTAACCCTTTACGACGAACTCTTTTACCACCTCCATAATCGAGAAATTCCTTAGTCCAATAGTTACTAAGGATAACTTTGACCGCTGTCCTGTGATCCATTCTTGGATCACTCTTGTACCCCTTGACTGACTCATGGCAAGGCACACTTCTTACTAAGGATAACTTTGACCACTGTCCTGTGATCCGTTCTTGGATCACTCTTGTACCCCTTGACTGACTCATGGCAAGGCACACTTCAGGTGCGGCACACAGCATAGCATACTGTAGAGCCTATGTCTTAAGCATAGGGGACGACCTTCGTCCTTCCTCCCTATTCTGCCGTGGTCGAGCTTTAAGTCTTAACTTCATACCTTACAACTCAGGCAAGAACTCCTTCTTTGACTGATCCATCTTGAACACCTTCAAGATCATGTCAAGGAGTGTGCTCATTTGAAAGTACCATTAAGCGTTTTGATCTATCCTTATAGATCTTGATGCTCAATGCTCAAGTAGCTTAATCCAGGTTTTCCATTGAAAACACTTTCCAAATAACCCTATATGCTTTCCAGAAATTCTACGTCATTTCCGATCAACAATATGTTAAAACATATACTCATCAGAAATTCTATAGTGCTCCCACTCACTTCTTTGGAAATACAAGTTTCTCATAAACTTTGTATAAACCCAAAATCTTTGATCATCTCATCAAAGTGTACATTCCAACTCCGAGATGCTCACTCCAGTCCTCAGAAGGATTGCTGGAGCTTTGCATACTTATTAGCATCTTTCAGGATTGACAAAACCTTCCGGTTGTATCACATACAACCTTTCCTCAAGAAAATCGTCGAGGAAACAATGTTTTGACATCCTATCTGCAAGATTTCATAAATAATGCAGTGACTGCTAATATAATTCCAACAGACTCTTAGCATCGCTACGAGTGAGAAAATCTCACCGTAGTCAACTCCTTGATCTTGTCAGAAAACATCTTAATGACAAGTCGAGCTTTCTTAATGGTGATACATACCATCATTGTCCGTCTTCCTTTTAAAATCCATCTGTACTCAACAGCCTTACGACCATCGAGCTGTTCTGCCAAAGTCTACACTTTGTTTTCATACATGGATCCTCTCTCGGATTTTATGGCCTCGAGCCATTTATCGGAATCCGGGCCCACCATCGCTTCTCCATAGCTCGTAGGTTCATTGTTGTCTAGCAACATGACTTCCAAGACAGGATTACGTACCACTCTGAAGTAGTGCGCGTCCTTGTCATCCCACGAGGTTTGATAGTGACTTGATCTGAAGTCTCATGATCAATATCATAAGCTTCCACTTCAATTGGTGTAGGTGCCACAGGAACAACTCTTTGTGCCCTGCTTTACACTAGTTGAAGTGACGGTTCAATAACCTCATCAAGTCTCCACCATCCTCCCACTCAATTCTTTCGAGAGAAACTTTTCCTCGAGAAAGGACCCGATTCTAGAAACAATCCCTTATTGCTTTCGAATCTGAGACAGGAGGTATACCCAACTGTTTTGGGTGTCCTATGAAGATGCATTTATCCGCTTTGGGTTCGAGCTTATCAGCCTGAAACTTTTTCACATAAGCATCGCAGCCCCAAACTTTTAAGAAATGACAGCTTAGGTTTCTCTAAACCATAGTTCATATGGTGTCATCTCATTGGAATTACGTGGTGCCCCTTTTAATGTGGTTATCTCTAATGCCTAACCCATAAACTATTGTGGTAATTCGATAAGAGACATCATGGTATGCATCATATCCAATAGGGTGCAGTTATGATGTTCGGACACACCATCACACTATGGTGTTCCAGGCTGTATTAGTTGTGAAACAATTTCCACAATGTCTTAATTCTATGCCAAACTCGTAATTCAGATATTCATCTCTATGATCATATCATAGATATCTTATCCTCTTGTCACGACGATCTTTCAACTTCACCCTGAAATTACTTGAACCTTTCAATAATTCAGACTCATGATTCATCAAGTAAATATACTCAACATATACTCAAATCATCTGTGAAGTAAGAACATAACGATATCCACTACATGCCGCAGCACTCATTGGACTGCACACATCAAAATGTATTACTTCCAACAAGTTGCTTTCTAGTTCCATTTTACTGAAAACGAGGCTTTCAGTCATCTTGCCCATGTGGTATGATTTGCATGTCTCAAGTGATTCAAAATCAAGTGAGTCCAAACGGTCCATTTGCATGGAGTTTCTTCATGCATATACACCAATAGACATGGTTCGCATGTCTCAAACTTTTCAAAAAACGAGTGAGACCAAAGATCCATCAACATGGAGCTTCTTCATGCGTTTTATACCGATATGACTTACGTGGCAGTGCCACAAGTAGGTGGTACTATCATTACTATCTTTTGGCATGAACATGTGTATCACTACGATCGAGATTCAATAAACCATTCATTTTAGGTGCAAGACCATTGAAGGTATTATTCAAATAAAAAGAGTAACCATTATTCTCCTTAAATGAATAACCGTATTGCGATAGACAAAATCCAATCATGTCTATGCTCAACGCAAACACCAATCTCGATGGTAGAGGGAGCGTACGATATTTGATCATATCAACATTGGAAAACACTTCCAACACATATCGTTAGCTCACCTTTAGCTAGTCTCCGTTTATTCCGTAGCCTTTTGTTTCGAGTTACTAACACTTAGCAACCGAACCGGTATCTAATACCCTAGTGCTACTAGGAGTACTAGTAAAGTACACATCAACACAATGTATATCCAATATACTTCTATCGACCTTGCCAGCCTTCTAATCTACCAAGTATCTAGGGTAATTCAGCTCCAGTGGTTGTTCCCCTTATTACATAAGCACTTAGTCTCGGGTTTGGGTTCAACCTTGGGTTTCTTTACTAGAGCAGCAGCTGAATTGCCGTGTCATGAAGTATCCCTTCTTGCCCTTGCCCTTCTTGAAACTAGTGGTTTCACTAACCATCAACAATTGATGCTCCTTCTTGATTTCTACTTTTGTGGTGTCAAACATCGCGAATATCTCAAGGATCATCATATATGTCCCTCATATATTATAGTTCATCACGAAGCTCTAGCAGCTTGGTGGTAATGACTTCGGAGGAACATCACTATCTCATCTGGAAGATCAGCTCCCACTCGATTCAAATGATTGTTGTACTCAGACAATCTGAGCACAAGCTCAACAATTGAGCTTTTCTCCTTAGTTTGCAGGCTAAGAAAATCGTCGGAGGTCTTATACCTTTTGACGTGGGCACGAGCCTGAAATCCCAATTTCAGCCCTCAAAACATCTCATATGTTTTGCGACGTTTCAAAACCGTCTTCGGTGCCTCAATTCTAAACCGTTTAACTGAACTATCACGTAGTTATCAAAATGTGTATGTCAGATGTTCGCAACATCCACAGACGACGTTCGAGGTTCAGCACACTGAGCGGTGCATTAAGGACATAAGCCTTCTATGAAGCAATGAGGACAATCCTCAGTTTACGGACCTAGTCCGCATAATTGCTACTATCAACTTTCAACTAAATTTTTTCTAGGAACATATCTAAACAGTAGAACAGAAACGTGAGCCACGACATAATTTGCGAAGACCTTTTGACTATGTTCAGGATAATTAAGTTCATCTTATGAACTCCCACTCAGATAGACATCCCTCTAGTCATCTCAGTGATTACATGATCCGAGTCAACTAGGCCGTGTCCGATCATCACGTGAGACGGACTAGTCATCATCGGTGAACATCTTCATGTTGATCGTATCTACCATACGACTCATGCTCGACCTTTCGGTCTTCTGTGTTCCGAGGCCATGTCTGTACATGCTAGGCTCGTCAAGTTAACCCTAAGTGTTTTTGCATGTGTAAAACTGTCTTACACCCGTTGTATGTGAACGTAAGGATCTATCACACCCGATCATCACGGCGTGTTTCGAAACGACGAACTGTAGCAACGGTGCACAGTTAGGGGAGAACACTTCTTGAAATTTTAATGAGGGATCATCTTATTTACTACCGTCGTTCTAAGTAAACAAGATGCATAAACATAATAAACATCACATGCAATTATATAGTAGTGACATGATATCGCCAATATCATATAGCTCCTTTGATCTCCATCTTGGGGCTCCATGATCATCTCGTCACCGGCATGACACCATGATCTCCATCATCATGATCTCCATCATCGTGTCTTCATGAAGTTGACTCGTCATCTATTACTTCTACTACTACAGCTAACGGTTAGCAATAAAGTAAAGTAATTACATGACGTTTATGTTGACACGCAGGTCATAAATAAATAAAGACAACTCCTATGGCTCCTGCCGGTTGTCATACTCATCGACATGTAAGTCGTGATTCCTATTACAAGAACATGATCAATCTCATACATCACATATATCATTCATCACATCCTTTGGCCATATCACATCACATAGCATACCCTGCAAAAACAAGTTAGACGTCCTCTAATTGTTGTTGCATGTTTTACGTGGCTGCTATGGGTTTCTAGCAAGAACGTTTCTTACCTACGCAAAACCACAACGTGATATGCCAATTGCTATTTACCCTTCATAAGGACCCTGTTCATCGAATCCGATCCGACTAAAGTGGGAGAGACAGACACCCGCTAGCCACCTTATGCAACTAGTGCATGTCAGTCGGTGGAACCTGTCTCACGTAAGAGTACGTGTAAGGTCGGTCCGGGCCGCTTCATCCCACGATGCCGCCGAATCAAGATAAGACTAGTAACGGCAAGCATATTGAACAAAATCAACGCCCACAACTACTTTGTGTTCTACTCATGCAAAGAAACTACGCATAGACCTAGCTCATGATGCCACTGTTGGGTAACGTAGCAGAAATTCAAAATTTTCCTACGAGTCACCAAGATCTATCTATGGAGAAACCAACAACGAGGGGAAGGAGAGTGCATCTACATACCCTTGTAGATCGCTATGTGGAAGCGTTCAAGTGAACGGGGTTGATGGAGTCGTACTCGTCGTGATTCAAATCACCGATGACCAAGTGCCGAACGCACGGCACCTCCGCGTTCAACACACGTACAGCCCGGTGACGTCTCCCAAGCCTTGATCCAGCAAGGAGAGAGGGAGAGGTTGAGGAAGACTCCATCCAGCAGCAGCACAACGGCGTGGTGGTGATGGAGGAGCGTGGCAATCCTGCAGGGCTTCGCCAAGCACCACAGAAGAGGAGGGAGACAGAGATGCAGGGCTGCACCAATGAGAGATCGAATCACGTGTGTTATGGGCAGCCCCCTAGGCCTCATATATATAGGGGAAGGGGAGGAGGCTGAGCCCCCTCTAGGGTTCCCACCCCTAAGGGGGGCGGCAGCCCTAGATGGCCAAGGGGTGGCGGCCAAGAGGGGATGGGAGAGGGAGGCGCACCAATATGGGCCCTAAGGCCCATATCCCATTAGGGTTTTCCCCCTCTCCATCTCTTAGGCGCATGGGCCTTAGTGGGGCTGGTGCCCTTGGCCCATGTAGGCCAAGGAACACTCCCTACAGCCCATGTGGCCCCCCGGGGCTGGTGGCCCCACTTGGTGGACCCCCGGGACCCTCTCGGTGGTCCCGGTACGTTACCGATAAACCCCGAAACTCTTCCGGTGACCAAAACAGGACATCCCATATATAAATCTTTACCTCCGGACCATTCCGGAACTCCTCATGACGTCCGGGATATCATCCGGGACTCCGAACAACATTCGGTAACCACATACAAACTTCCTTTATAACCCTAGCGTCATCGAACCTTAAGTGTGTAGACCCTACGGGTTCGGGAGACATGCAGACATGACCGAGACGTTCTCCGGTCAATAACCAACAGCGGGATCTGGATACCCATGTTGGCTCCCACATTTTCCACGATGATCTCATCGGATGAACCACGATGTCAAGGACTTAATCAATCCCGTATACAATTCCCTTTGTCTATCGGTACGATACTTGCCCGAGATTCGATCGTCGGTATCCCGATACCTTGTTCAATCTCGTTACCGACAAGTCTCTTTACTCGTTTCGTAACACATCATCCCGTGATCAACTCCTTGATCACATTGTGCACATTATGATGATGTCCTACCGAGTGGGCCCAGAGATACCTCTCCGTCCCACGGAGTGAAAAATCCCAGTCTCGATTCGTGCCAACCCAACAGACACTTTCGGAGATACCTGTAGTGTACCTTTATAGTCACCCAGTTATGTTGTGACGTTTGATACACCCAAAGCACTCCTACGGTATCCGTGAGTTGCACAATCTCATGGTCTAAGGAAATGATACTTGACATTAGAAAAGCTTCAGCATACGAACTACACGATCTAGTGCTATGCTTAGGATTGGGTCTTGTCCATCACATCATTCTCCTAATGATGTGATCCCATTATCAACAACATCCAATGTCTATGGTTAGGAAACCATAACCATCTATTGATCAACGAGCTAGTCAACTAGAGGCTCACTAGGGACATGGTGTTGTCTATGTATCCACACATGTATCTGAGTTTCCTATCAATACAATTATAGCATGGATAATAAACGATTATCATGAACAAGGAAATATAATAATAATCAATTTATTATTGCCTCTAGGGAATATTTCCAACAGGGATAGGCCCCGGCGGCGGTTAGGGTTGGGGAGCCACCCGAGTTGCCCGAGCGGGGGGGGGGGGGCGACACGGGGGCCTGATTCGTTCTTTTAAAATGGGGGAGAATTTCACTTCCCCGGCCTCTGCACCAACTAGGGATGCATACGGCCATTTTAGTATGAGTACCAAGATAAACATGGTCCTCAGAATTTTTTTAAATGAGTATCAAGATATTTTTTGATGAGTGGTTCCACCACACACCAAACTTGATTCTCAATAAATGGAGGAAAACCCATGTGCATCACCTGTCAATTCTAGGAATTGAACTCGAGTCGTTAGGCTGCACAACCGCATGCCCAACCACTGAGCCAAGGCTCTCTTTACCCTAATCTTTCTCATGTACTTATATTGCAGTACATGTGAATACCAAGGGATTGTTGTATGTCTATCGACGAGCCCGGCCCCCGGCTTATATAGCATATTGGGGATCCTAGGGCTACAAATATAGGTCGACATGTCAGTAGAGGAAGAGTCCTCCACGACTTTTGCATCCTTGGCTTGTACGTCAAGTCTTTCGTAGTGTCCTCCTCCTCTCCGCCATGGGAGGGTTGGTAGCTCCAAATGGTATAAGTAGCATACAGTTCCCCACCTATGTTAGGTCATTAGGTACGATTTGGAGATTTGATTTCGTCATTGCTTATCGCAACATCGATGTCATTATTAGGTTGTAATGGACAAACGAATGAAGCTAATTGTTCACGCAGCAACACTTATAACTGTGATACAGGCCTGGGCCAAGTTGATCCACAAGAAAGTTGTCCATCGTAGTGATAATCCTGTCACCGATTATGGTGCACTGTTAAACCTAGATAGGAAGAGGATGATGAATCTGAATTACATCTACAACAAGAAGAACGTAAAGGCTATGAACATGGAGTGTATAAATAGTAAGGTTAGCACTGGTGAGAAGTGGTGACCAGAACATACATCACGCACAACCAAACTCTATGTTTTTCACGTTGAGAACCATAAGCGAAAACTGCTGCCAACCAAACGTCAGACATCAAACTGCTTAGTGGTGAAATGCATGCTGCCAAACTATGCGTATAACATGGTTTTTTGTCTGTGTTTACTCAGCCAAACCCAAGTCAATCACATATCCAAATACTCCAAAATCCATGCAATCTACCAAACGCTTCCATGGTGTATACTCAATTTGGTTGTGTGTGGAATGTAAATGGATCGTTGCTGAAAAATCGAGTAAAAGATCAGATGCTATATTGTTGCTGAAAAATCAAATAAAAATACACTATGCATAATTTAGAAGGCAACCTAAACCTTCATATGAAAGAGATAATTGAATTAGTTTATCACATCCTAGAACTTCAATTAATAGCAGCGGATCTAGGAGAGAATCAAAGAGGGGAGAGAAAATACACATATTTGAGGAGACCAAATGAATGTAATATGCTTAATCTATGCTTTTATTTTCATTTTCCTTCATTGGCTCCACCACTGCCAATCAAACACTAAAAATAAAACACTACTCGTCTTAAAACAAGGGAATGGAATCATTTCATGCCATGGGAACTCAAACAATTTTATTTTACTCGGTTCTTTGACCAACAATGCCATCACTCATTGAGTAATACAGTGACTGCAAACTTGTTACGTCAAGGAAACCAAAGCCACTAGTATGTGGCTTACATGCTACAGCTGTACTCGAGGGGAACAACTACGCGGCGAGTTAGAGCATCTCCAGCCGAACTTGACATATCCGGCCTTTTATATGTCTGTGGACGCATCCGGACAGTTCGTCATATTTCTCTTCCGGCATTCACATATCTCAAATCCAGACTTTCAAATCCAACAAATTCATGCACGTCAGCTATACAAGTCAATAACACACGTAAATAACAAATGTTGGTGCCGAACATAAATAGTGTTTACATAAAATTTATTTTAAGTGCACAACTCAAACATTAGTATCGATGTCAAAATCGGCGGATCTTGGGTAGGGGGTCCCGAACTGTGCGTCTAAGGCGGATGGTAATAGGAGGCAGGGAACACGATGTTTTACCCAGGTTTGGGCCCTCTTGATGGAGGTAAAACCCTATGTCCTGCTTGATTTATTCTTGATGATATGAGTATTACAAGAGTTGATCTACCACGAGATCGGAGAGGCTAAACCCTAGAAGCTAGCATATGGTATGATTGTATGTTGTCCTACGGACTAAAACCCTCTGGTTTATATAGACACCGGAGGGGGCTAGGGTTACACAAGGTCGGTTACAAAGGAGGAGATATACATATCTGTATTGCCTAGCTTGCCTTCCACGCCAAGTAAAGTCCCATCCGGACACGAGACAAAGTCTTCAATCTTGTATCTTCATAGTCCAACAGTCCGGCCAAAGGATATAGTCCGGCTGTCCGGAGACCCCCTAATCCAGGACTCCCACAGTAGCCCCTGAACCAGGCTTCAATGACGATGAGTCCGGCGCGTGGTGTTGTCTTCGGCATTGCAAGGCGGGTTCCTCCTCCGAATACACCACGGAAGAATTTGAATACAAGGATAGTGTCCGACCCTCCAAAATAAGTTCCACATACCACTGTAGAGAGAATAATATTTCCACAAATCTAATCTGCTGACATGTTTCGGCAACATGACATCATGCCGTGGCCCGGTGATTATTCAAACCGTTTCCTTTAACTAGCCCCGCACATAACGCGAGGCAGTTTCTTGACACGTCTTGTCAAAGCAGAGATCGTGTCCCCCTTATTACGGGATTCTCATCAATACGGGTGTGGGTAACCCAACCGTGCCTAGGACTCCTAGATTTTAGGCAAGTCCCAAATGGCCACGAGGAGGACGCTTGATATTCACCCTCTTTATAAAGGGACAAGGCTTTTACTTTTTTCCTCCCGTGCTCAATCGAATCCTTCCCCCGCCTCGAGTTCTAACACCCAAAGCCCAGGTCAGGTGCTTCGGACCTTCAATCATGTCCGGATCCAGCCTCCAGGGCCGGTGGATGCCCTCCTCCGTCACGGAAGAGGATATCAAGAAGTTGAGGGAGGCAAGATACTTGACCACCGAAGTTTCGCATCGGCTGCCTGCCCGAGGGCAGGTCGTCCCTACTCCTGAACCCAATGAAGACGTCGTGTTCATCTCCCACTTCCTCCGAGGACTAGGCCTCACTCTGGATCCCTTCGTTAGGGGTTTGATGTTCTATTAAGGGCTTGATTTCCACGATCTAGCCCCCGATTCCTTTCTCCACATCTCAGCATTTATTGTTTTATGTGAGGCCTTCCTTCGCATTACCCCTCACTTCGGCCTGTGGCTCAAGACCTTTGATGTGAAGCCGAAGATGGTTGAGGGGCAGCATGCAGCGTGCGGAGGTGCATTAATAAGCAAGATCGCTAGAGTTCCGTGGCCAAAGGGTTCCTTTCCAGAGGTGTCCGGATTATGGCAGCGGGAGTGGTTCTACGTCACCGCTCCCAGAAGTGCCAAGTGGGTAGCTTCCCCCGCCTTTTGCTCGGGCCCTCCACCACAACTGATATCATGGATCAGCAGGAGGCTGAGCTGGGGTCCAGCCAAGGATGTGCCCATACTGCAGAGCCGCATCGGAGATCTCTTCGAGGGAGATTTTAGTTTGGTTATGGTAGTGCAAGTCATGCTGGTTCGTCGAGTCCAGCCTTGCAAACGCCGGCCCCTCCGCTTGTGGGAATTCAACCCAGAAGGACCGCACGCTATTCAGAATTTCCTCGGCCTGACGCACAAGGAGATGTACAAGTCGTTCTTCGGACCCCAAATAGAGTGTCCGGACACCTCCGAGGACGTGGGCCTGAGCAGCAACCGCACCGCGGCCCAAGTAAGTAATCCTCTAGCCGAACACACTGTCTTTCATTCATCATGACGTCATTCTGAAGAATCGCTTTTGACCAGGACTGGATAACAAAGGCGAAGATGATCCGGTGTTCGGACCCCCTTCCCGAAGGCTTGGACAATCCGGTGCTGGAAAAGATGCTCGAGCCAGCACCTTGCCCGGTGCCCTCAAAGGAAGATGAAGTGAGGAATAAAGAGGGCGAAAGTGGGCCCCCACCGCTACCTATTCCAACCGAGGGAACGAGCGCCTCCGTGAGGGAAGATAACCAAGGGAAGGAATCTGACATTCCCTCGCCTCGGGGGAGGAAGAGGACTACCTCTGATGATCCGGAAACCAAGGTTTCCAAACTGGAGAAGAAAACTCCACCAGAGGGTCCCGCCTCGGAGGGTGCTCTTGCCGCACAAAGTCCGTGCGGGGATCAGCCCTCTAACGAGCTGTAAGTAATCAAAAAGTACTTAATAGTGAAGATATACTACCTTATTTCTGAGGAAGATAACCGAAGCATCTATCTTGCAGTTCGGATCTGAGCCCTTCTCAGCAGAGCTCGTCTTCGGGGGATCTTCTTCCGGAGATGATGGAGAGCGAAATGCCTCCCCCGGACTCCCTGGCTCAAGAAGCGGGCGACCTTGAAGTGTCATCACAGAGAGTTTCTCCAAATCCGGCAAGGCCAGAAGGTAATCCCATGGTCACCCGAAGCCCTCAGTATCCGGCTCTTGAAGAGAGCAATCAAAAGAGTCCGGCACCACCTGGTATGCGGTCGGACGTACTGAAGGGTCTGCTAGAGCGAGCGACTAACTCAGAAGAGCACCGTACATTAATGTGTACGGTGATTGAAAGGATTTCATCCGCCGAAAACGGGTTGCATGAAGCCTTTATGAGTCTACTGACGGGCTTTGAGGTACGTGAAATGATATACATTTGTGATGGTACCGCGCATTTTAGGTATGCCCTGTGTAGATAGTAGCCCCTGAGACTCTGGTTTTCGTCGAGAAAGGCGGCAAACGGAGGATCATAGTCCCAGGTAATAACCAGACCGCCTTTATGTGCAGGTGTCTGAAGCTCCGGTGGCTAGCTGGACTAATGGGGTTGCCGAACTAAAGCGACAACTGGATGCGGCAGATGCTGACATCAAGCTTGTTAACAAGCGGCTTGACGAGGCACAGGGTAGGTGATATTTATAGTGGATGTCACATAGTAAGAGCAGCGTGATGCCAGTATCTTTAATATGTTGTGACTGCAGATGGAGCTGCCACCGTGGAGGCGTTGCGGGCGAAGCTTGCCCGGGCCAAGGAGCAAGCAAGGAGTAGTAATGCGGCCGCTTTGAAGGCGGCCGAAGAGTTGAGAGCCGAGAAGGCCGCTCATAGCGAGAGCAAAGAGAAAATGGCCAAAATGGATGCGAAGTTAAAAGACACTGCCGACCGCTGCTAGTTTCTTGAAAAAGAAAACCGAGCGAAGACTACGAACCTTGAAAAGGCCACAATGGCGACCAAAGACACCCGCTCTGCAATGACAGTGAAGGAGGAACTGCGTGAAGCCGGGGACATTGTGGTTGGGAAGCCCTTTATGCTGCGGAGGAAGTTCGGCGATCCGCGGTATGCCTCTCTGGATCGGCTGTGGAGTTCGGCCGACGCATATATGGACTTAGCGGCGAGCGCTGTCGATGCGGCCGAATACTTTCGAGATCAAACAGATCGTGAAGTGGACAAGCTGTTCTGGTCGCAATTTAACATTCCAGAGCGTCCGCTTCCATTGACTGATCAGCTTGCCGAATGGGCCGAACTCAATAGATTGTCCGGACTCGCCATGAGGTCTGTCGTGGATCATCTGTGGCCGGAAAGGCCAAAGCCGAACAGCTATTTTAGCTTGGTGCAGCAGCTCCTTGGTGCGGTGCCACGCATTAATGCGATGAAGAGGTCGGCATGCATAGAAGGCTCGCGGATGGCCCTTGCCCGTGTCAAAACATACTGGGCGGAGATGGATGCCACCACTGTCGTGGCGCAGGGTTCGGCCATAGGCCGAGTGGCTGCCGAGCACTATTTTGAAGAAGTTCTTGAGGGCGCTCGTGCGATAGAGGCCCAGTGCTCGAAGGATGTTATGTTTGAGTGATATGTATTCCTATTGTAAAAACAACGTTTTATTGATTTTATCAAGGCTGTATTTATACTTTTGCCCGAAAGTATTGTGATGCCTCCTGTGCGGCTGTTTATGTATACATGTATATAACCTGAAAGACTACAATCGTCGGCTTCAGCCCCCACGCATATAATGCGGGGGTGTTCGTAGAATACGCATATTCACACTTAATCCAACGTCTTGGTCCTATTAAGGAGGTGATAGCGCATCAAACTAGGCAACCGGACTATAATGCTTTAACACTTTCACTTAGCCATAGGAGTTTGACAGTGGGGCTACTATATAGCCCATGGTGGCTCCGCACTCATCCGGATTCGGGGTGCGTACATGCCTGGCCGGGAAACGGCCCTTCGTTAATGCGGAGGAATCCCAAAGATTCCAATAGGTCATCGAGTGGTTGACTAGTCTCACACTATATCATGACAGTCAGTTTTCGGCTTTCTCTACTAAGGTGCTCGTCCGGATGAACCAGGGCACAATCGCAGTAGTTCTCCTGGTGCCGCCTTAGCCGATAGAGCGGAACGTAAGGCATCAAAACACAGGAGCCGGGCAAACCCAACATTTGACCAAAGACATGATTCGGAGCTGATGCATATAAGGCCAAACTCGCGACGCCGAACACTCTCTAAGGTATTCGGTCTTTATGGTGTAAACCGGGTCTAAACGGTACCCTTTGTAATAAGCCCCTGGTGTCCAGGTACATGCATTATTCTGGCGTGGCCACATGCCAAGACGTTAGCATCATTCTCGGTTGTAATGAGAATCCGAGGCATGTAAATCAACAAGAGACAGTAAAAAAGGTTTACGCAGGGTCTTAATCTACAAAGAATCCTTGGAACGGGTCCTTGCTGCACGTCTGCGCCTGTATCTCCGTTATGCCGTATCCTGGACGGGTGTAGCACGATGGTCATCTGAAAAAGAGAGGAACTTAATTGAAAAGTTGCCATGCAAAAGTTAAGTTATACTAAATAAACAATATATAGTTGAAAATGAGTAAAGGTGAGCCTTATTGTCATTTTTGCGCACGCGTTGAGCCCCTTGTATTGTAATAGGGGTATAGCCATCAAACCTGTATTAATTACATATAGCTAAGCCGGACTCGTCTAGCCGTGTCCGTGGTCTTAACGACCTGTCAAATGCTTGAGTTGGTGAGGCCGTTTAGTGTGCGGCGGCCAAGGCGGCCGCACCGTCTTCGACGCGCAAGGAGCGCTCAATATTTCCATTTACTGTAATGATGCTGCGTGGACCGGGCATCTTGAGCTTGAGGGAAGCGTAATGCGGTATTGCGTTAAACCGAGCGAAAGCTTCGTGTCCGAGTAGTGCTTGATAGCCACTTTGGAACGGAGCGACGTGGAAAGTTAAATTTTCGCTGCGGAAATTATCGGGGAAGCCGAATATAACCTCTAGTAGCAGGGAGCCCCTGCAGTAAGCCTCCGGGCCTGGCATTACTCCTTTAAAGGTAGCATTGCTGCGACAAATTTTTGTTGGGTCTATCCACATTTTGCGGACTGTGTCCTGATATATCAGATTTAAACTGCTGCCGCCGTCCATTAGGACTCAGGTGAAGTGGTATCCATCAATTATTGGATCTAATACCAAGGCAGCCCATCCTGCACGCCGAATACTTGCCGAGTAATCCCGATGGTCGAAGGTGATCGGTTGGGACGACCAGTGGCGGAGCTCCGCGGTGATAGGCCCTGGGGCATGTTCCTCTAAAGGTGCCGCTTTGTTTCTCCCTTTTATCACGTGTAATACGTTGACTATTCTGACTTCTGGTGGGATTTCTTCTGTTCCCCTGTGCTTTGCTTGCGAGGCTCGTCCTCATCTTCACTTGGTGTATCCTACCCCTTGTGTTCGGCGTTGAGCTTGTCGGACTGTTTGAAGACCCAACATTCTCTGTGAGTATGATTTGCAGGTTTATACGAAGTGCTATGGATCTGACACCAGAATTTTATTTAGGCTGGACAATTCATCTCTGTTGCCTTTGGAGGGCGGCTTCTGATGCCCTGGCCGAGAGCTTCTAAATCCGGCGTTTACCGCCGTGCTCTTCGGGCTGTCTTCTTTATTCCGGCGCTTATTCTTGCTGCGTCGTGATTTCCCGTTTCCATCCCTGACTTCGGATGTACTTGGGTCGCTGGTGCTGCATCGGGCTAACCAGTTGTCCTTGCCCGCGCAAAAACGGGTCATGAGGCTTGTTAATGCTGCCATTATTCTCGGCTTTTCTTGACCGAGGTGTCTGGCAAGCCATTCGTCTCAAACGCTATGCTTGAAGGCTGCTAAGGCTTCGGCGTCCGGACAGTCAACTATTTGGTTCTTTTTAGTGAGGAACCTGTTCCGAAGTTTTCGGGCTGACTCACCGGGCTGTTGAGTTATATGACTTAAATCGTCTGCATCCGGTGGTCGGACATATGTCCCTTGAAAATTTCCCCGAAAGGCGTCTTCGAGCTCTTCCCACCTTCCGATGGAGTTTTCGGGGAGGCTTTTAAGCCAGTGCCGAGCTGGCCCTTTGAGCTTGAGGGGTAATTACTTGATGGCATGGAGATCGTCTCCTCGAGCCATATGGATGTGGAGGATGTAGTCCTCAATCCAGACCCCAGGGTCTGTTGTTCCGTCGTATGCCTCTATGTTTACGGATTTGAATCCCTCTGAAAATTCATGGTCCAGCACCTCGTCGGTGAAACATAGAGGGTGTGCGGCACCCCTTTATTTGGGCGTACCGTGGTGTTCGGATGTTTGTTGTGTTGCATTGTATGTTGGAGCGCGCCTGCGTGGTCCATAGATGGATCTGGTTGCGCCGTCCTTTTGATGCGAGCCCTTACGCGGATCGCGTACTGGTTTATGTGCGGCGTCGTTTGCCGCTTTATGTTGGCTATGAGGTCGTCTATCCGACCGTATGACCGTTTTATTTTTTAATTGTGGAAGATCTAAGGCCTCCTCATCAAATTCAGGTAGCAACTTTCGCTTCGGATAGCTCTTGGTGTGGCGATTACTGCCGTACTTCGCTGCAGTGTTGAGTACTTCACTCCATTTGATTTTGAGTGTGTCTTGTGCAGCCTTGAGCCTTTGCTTCTGTTTTTTCAAACTCCTCGCCGTGGCAACAAGCCTTTGGTGGGCATTATGTTGCTCCTGACGCCTGTCCGGTGTGATGTCGTCCGGACTGTTATCTTCGACGGAGTCGGGTTGTTCGGTTTGATTCCCCGTGTTGCCCTGGTCTGGCGATGGTGCACCCTACTCTATCGCTGGGTCTATATGATTGTTATTTCTGCCGAGGCGGGATTTGGAGCGGCGTTTACGCCGCCGCTTTGACTGCTTCTCGAGGGAACAACCCTTCGCTACGTCCTTCCGTTCCTCATCGTTGTTTTCTTTGGGTGTGTCCACCACGTATACGTCATGTGACGAAGTGGGCGTCCAGTGCCCTGTGGGCAGTGGTTCCTCTTCGCCTCCCGCATCGTCGTCCATACCGTCGATGTCTTCGGAGTCGAAGTCGAGCATGTCGATTAAGTCATCGACAGTGGCTACTAAGTGGGTGGTGGGTGGGCGGCAAATTTCTTCGTCATCCGCATCCCAATCCTGCCGGACGTAGTTCGGACAGGACTCTCCTGACGAGGAGAGAGACCTTAATGAGTTCAGTATGTCGCCAAAGGGCGAGTGCTGAAAAATATCCGGGGAGGTAAACTCCATGATCGGTGCCCAATCGGATTCGACAGGAACGGGCGCAGGCGGTTTGGAGTCCGTGGCCGGAGAAGGATCCGGCAGTTTAGCAACACGGCTCTCGTAAAGGGTAAGGTCGATATTCGGTTCGATCGCCGCAAAGGATACGACCTCCGTGACGGGGTCTATCCACCCGTCCATGGATGGCGCAACTGGCTCCGAATTGAGGGTCGGAGCGGCTGCCGGTGCAATTTCTTGAACACCGTCCGATGGTAGAGCTAGATCGTACTCATCGTGACCGTGTGGCGCACAAGGCAGGGGCTTGAATCCGTCGAAGAGCAAGTCTCCGCGGATATTGGCCGTGTAGTTTAAGCTTCCAAACCTGACCTGGTGGCCAGGGGCGTAACTTTCAATCTGCTCCAGATAGCCAAGCGAGTTGGCCCGCAGTGCGAAGCCGCCGGACACAAAGATCTGTCCGGGGAGAAAAATCTCACCCTGAACTGCATCGCTATCGATGATCGTAGGAGCCATCAAGCCTAACGGCGACGACACAGAGGAACTCTCAATGAAAGCACCAATGTCGGTGTCAAAACCGGCGGATCTCGGGTAGGGGGTCCCGAACTGTGCGTCTAAGGCGGATGGTAACAGGAGGCAGGGAACACGATGTTTTACCCAGGTTCGGACCCTCTTGATAGAGGTAAAACCCTACGTCCTGCTTGATATATTCTTGATGATATGAGTATTACAAGAGTTGATCTACCACGAGATCGGAGAGGCTAAAACCTAGAAGCTAGCCTATGGTATGATTGTATGTTGTCCTACGGACTAAAACCCTCCGGTTTATATAGACACCGGAGGGGGCTAGGGTTACACAAGGTCGGTTACAAAGGAGGAGATATACATATCCGTATTGCCGAGCTTGCCTTCCACGCCAAGTAGAGTCCCATCCGGACACGAGACGAAGTCTTCAATCTTGTATCTTCATAGTCCAACAGTCCAGCTAAAGGATATAGTCCGGCTGTCCGGAGACCCCCTAATCCAGGACTCCCACAATCAGCTCTTTGGTTTTCATTGCGGGTCCACGTATGCTCCACAAGATCATTAAGTAGCTGCGTGTGCACCTGATGATCTCGAAGATTCCGATGCATCTGCAGAAAGTTCGTAAGCTGAAATGCATCTTGATCTTCCGGAATTTCAACTTGTTCTCAGGGTGCTTCAAAATCATTGGTTAGGGCTACACCATCATCCTCATCCTCAACAATCATATTATGCAAAATAACACAACATGCCATGACCTGCCACAAAGTGTCTGATTCACACATCATCGCAGCGCTGCGAACAATTCCCCAACGACCTTGAAGCACTATGAATGCCCTCCCCGCATCCTTCCTAGCCGCTTCCTGCATTGTTGCACATTGGCTCTATTTATTGCCATGCGGTTCGGATATAGTCTTCACAAACATCGCCCACTGAGGATAGATGCCATCGGCAAGATAGTTTCCCATGTTGTAGTCTCAGTCGTTGACAGCGTAGTTGCACGGCGGTGATTCCTCATTGCAAAGCCTCTTGAACACCAGAGATCGTTGAAGTATGTTGATGTCGTTCTGAGAACCCGACATTCCAAATAAAGCATGCCAAATCCATAAGTCATGTGATGCCATCGCTTCTAGTATGATGGTGGCCTCTTTGGTGTGACCTTGATACATTCCCTGCAAAGCTTTGGGGCAGTTTTTCCATTGCCAATGCATGCGATCAATTGATCCGAGCATTTCTGAAAACCCTCCGGCCTCTCCAATAGCCAACAACTTCTCTGTGTCTTGCGTATTTGGTTCCCTGAGATACTCAGATCCAAACACCTCCACCACGGCGCGGGCAAACTTGACAGTAGTCTTCAGACATGTGCTCTCCCCCATCCTGACCAACTCACCAACGGCATCTGCAGTAGTACCAATTGTCAGCATCCTCAGAGTAGCCGTGCACTTTTGCTTGGCAGAGAAAAAGAGTTGTCCGCAACAATCTCTTGTGAGCTTGAAATAGTCATCGTGTGCCTCCACTCCCTCCATAATGTGCAAAAATGTTTGAATCCGAGGAATTGAAGAACTCATCTAGAATCATTTGATCAAGCTCTGTCGGTCCATACTCCTCGTTCGGCGAAGCATTGGAATCAACCCTTTCCCCTAATAAAATCACAAAATATCCGGTCAGACAATGTGTCGAATACATCAAGCGCAAGGCGAAGACAGAGAGTTGCCGGATGTACCGTGGTGGCGTCCGGGCCGGCGACGACGTCCCCCGCGGCAAGGACGGGAGAGAGCACTGCTCTGGCGGAGCTGGCGGCGCAGAGGCTAGGAACGGCTGTGGAGCGGGCACGGCGGCGGAGGTGCAAGAGGAATGGTGCAAAGGAGGAAGAATGGAGGAAAGAGCAAATGGATCCAGCGGCTAGGGGGTGGATTTGCTGCAATTTGAGGTGAGGACGGGCTGTCGAATCTGACATGGCAGGCGCGCCGAGGCGCCCCATACCCGCTCCTTATTTGGATTGGATATAAGAGGTGCCGATCAGTCTGCATGTTTAAGACCCGTTTGAGATGTCCGGCTAGGTTGAAACCGGACGGCCTGCCGGGTCGTTTGAGAGTGTTTGAGGCGCTAGGCGGTATGTAGATGCTCTCTAGACGGTCAAAGCTCAAGGTATATAGAACCGTAGACGGATCTATACGTGGGAAGGGCGCGCGATGCCGGACAAACGACACCTTTTCGCTCCCCAAATCCGGCACCCGGTGGGCGGCCCGCCCGCGTGCCGGGTGGCCTTTCTCACGCCGGTCGTCGGCCGCGCACGGAGACGTACGGGGCCTTCGCGCCGCGGCGTAGGGGGGAATGGAAATGGAAGCGCGGCCGGCCGCTTTCTTGGTCGGCCAGGACTCGGAAACGGAGGCTGCGGAGCAGAAACGACGAAGGAAGTCAAAGCACCCGCCGCCCCAAGCCCGACACGGTTACTCTCACGAGCCGTGTCTACTCGCATCGAAAGCGACTTGCACCGTCGCCCGCACCGCACCGGGGAGCTGGCCAGGGCCAGCCATGAGCCCGTGAGCGAGGCCTTTGAGACGAGGCGTACGGGCCTGTTCTTCTTCCCCGCTCGATCGACCTCGCGCGCGCAGGTCAAAGCTAGCTAGCGCACTGTGCGCGCACAGCGACGTGCGGGCTCCGCCGGCTCTACGCATGCCATGCCAGGCGGGGCCGCACTCGCCTGCTTCCGGGCCGTGCCGCGGGCTGGCAGCCGAGCTGTGCATGTGGTCCTCTTGGTCCTGGCACTTTTGCTGCAGACTTGCGGCCAGCACAAGTGTCCGGCCCCCTACTCACTTCAGTCAGGCCACTGTGCACGGCATGGTCGTGGAGGCCGTGCGTGTACCGCTTGCACAGTGTGTGCCGTGCTTCCAGTCGCGTGGTGGTTTCATGCATGAGGTTTGCAATTTTGCACGAGGATGGCCTGCCGCTCCGCCGGTTTCCAACAGCGGGATGGTATCGGTCCAGGGCTGCCCGAGGTAATCATGCAGCAAGGTGTGTACACGTCGACCGAATTTCAAAGCGATGACCGCGCTGAAGCTTCTATTCACGTGCCGATAGTAATGGTCCCCTGCGGTATCAAAATGTAGGCACTATCAGGACTCAGCATACTCCGGATCCGTATCATCGAGCGTCAAAAAATTGTTTGACTTGTTTGGCCTACACACCAGCTGGCGCATGCGCACGTAAGCGCTACGTACGTCCACACGAAAAAGATGGCTAACTATGGGGAGTACTCCAACGTCGCATGGTGGCGGATCGATCCGAGCCGGGGCCGTCCATCGGTGTCGACCCGCCGGGGAGAAGTCAATGATTGGGGACGCGACACCGACGGCTGCCGCGGCCGTACGTCGAGGTGGCGACCCACGCGTCCCCGCCGAGGCGCACTGGACGGCCGCGATGCGCGAGGGAGTCGGCCACGAAATCTAAAAACACGCCCGATCGACGTCGACGTCCGCGCACGTACGCATCAGTAGCGCCGAAATACGGCCGCGCCTTCGTCTCCGCTGGGGTCGACACATGCACACTGCTTCTGCATGAACGCTCGTGTAGTTTGTTCTCTCGCGCCATATTCTTCTCCTCCCTTTCGAAACGTGACTGTCTCGTCGATCAGATATGCACAGTCTGGTCCAACTCTTCAGTCTTCACATGCATGCCGGTTTACCTCGTCTTGTACTCACATGCGCCAAGGTACTACGACCGTCGCCTCGCGATCATCGCTAGCTTGGTTAATGGCAACGTTTTCTTACTACCAAATTAGATGTGGATCTACCAAATCCTACGAAAATTTGACAACAAATACATATTCCTGCCTATATACGTCAGGCGGCTGATATTTTCTTCTTCAATTTGAATCAAACGCTCTAAGCCGCTGGATAAAAATGAACAGCTAAATGATTATCTTCTAGCTCCAACCATTTTCTCCCCTCGACCGATCCAATAGCGCACATTCTCTTTCCCCGCCAGTCATCCCATGCCTCTTCTTAACATCCTATTCGAACCCTCTGGCTCGAACAGTCCAACTTTGTCTAATCCAACCATTAGCCGTGTCGCTACGAGAAAGCCCCACGCCTAAACCTGTCAAACCCTTTGAATCGCCTCCGCCAATGACGTTGTGGCCAGCCATGTCATCATCGGTCTGGCTTACTCCCGGCTCAGCCTCGAAGATCCACAGCGCTTGTCCTTCTTCGTTCTTTGGAAATCGATTGACGCCACACAAAAAATTAAGCAATTGATGAATAGCAAATGCACATATTTAGACGGCCCTAACATGTGCTAGATTTTTTCACAAAGCAAAACACTAGAATTAGGGCACATCCAGTTTGGAGGAAACAAAAACGTAGAATTAGGAATAGTACATCAATGGAATAGGATGAAGTTGCCAACCGGGGGAATTGCATTGCCTCGTCCTTGTGCAAAGAGCTCTGATTAGATGTGTAGTTTTCTCCACGAGCAAATGAAAGGAACAATGTTCTGAAGGAAATGTTATTCTTGTTTCCTACAAAGCGGATGCATCTACGCGGGACTTCCCTCTGAAATCTTCGTTCCTATTGTCTTCATGTGAAAAACCTCCAAACCAAATGAGCCCTAACTACTCACGCGACATACGCTCGTACTCATGTTAAATCCTTCTTTCAAGCAAGGTGTGCACTGGTTATCTTGTGATTTCGATGACGCCAACATATAAGACCTAGCTACATATAGAGGTAGATATATGGAGGTTGATCTCGCTAGCTGTCTTGCACGCCCACATACTTGTCGCCAAGATATGTTCAACCGTGAATTGCTTCTAGCTAGTACAAGCAACATGATCATGGCCTAGGTCGATGCTAGAGGAGCACACATTCCCATGTTATGAGAATGATATATACATCCAAAGATGCATCATTTGCGAAACAAACAAAAACACTCAAGGGAACAACGTCTGATCTTGCCATGACAAGTAGGCCAACATTTTAGGGAATAATAGACACCCTTTACTAAAGGCCCACAAACTGATTATTGCATTTCAACCAACAATCCCTCTGACCTAAGCACAAAGTCTTCTTTTGGCTACTTCAACATAATATGACGAATAAAAAGAATCTTCTCCACGTGAAAGGTTTTATCTTTAAAATTACAACTGTGAAACTTGAAACTATTCGTCACCTTTTGTTGGGGATGCCCAAAGTGCAAAACGGCCAGAATTACATGTGCATGGACATAGGATTTTCCAATAATTCAGTATGCAGATGACACTATTCTTGTTCTCCCTGTTTGCCAGATTTAGATTATGCAAGTGAGCAATCTTCTAAGGCATTATGCTGCACAAACTGGATTAAAAAATAAACTTCCACAAATCCATCCTGATTCCAATCAATGTGACAGATTTTGGAATGCAAGATTAGTAGCTTCCCATTCACTTATTTAGGACTACCTTTCAGTGCGAGCAGACTAAGAATTGAGGATTTTACACCTATTTGTCAAAAGATTGAGAGAAGACTGACAGGCTGCTCAAGCATGTTAAATCTTGATGGAAGAATGGTACTGTCAATCTGTTTTTGCTGCACTTCCCATCTTCGATATGAGCACCCCGCCCCTTCCTGCTGCAATCATAAATCAGATCAACAAGCTTCTGAAGCACTTCTTCTGGCGAAAATATGGGCAGGAAAATTCAGGTCCAGCTCTGATCTCTTGGGATAAAGTTACCAGGTCAAAGCTAAAGGGTGGCCTGTCGCGCGCCTTGGCATTCTTGATGTGAGCATGCATAACAAAGCTCTTATGATGAAGAACCTGCAAAATTCCTGAACAGAGAGTCTCTTCCTTGGTTCAATCTTCTTTGTGAGAAATACTATAATAAGCAGCTTCCTATGTCTAGACTAGAAGGTTCTAGTTGGTGGAAAAATCATCAGAAATTGCTACCCATCTATAAACAGAATGCCTCTTATCGGTTGGGGAATGGAAAATCAACTCTGCTTTGGCAAGATACTTGGCAAGACCAACCCATGTGGCAGAGATTCACTCATTTGCACTCTTTTGCAATCAATGAACACCAAACTGTATTTGAATGGATTGAAGCCCAATACCCCTCTCAGCTCTTTCACACCCCTTTAACAGCTCAAGCTCATGCTCAGTACATGGAGCTAAAACTTTTGATTGATCAACAACAAAATATTCATAAACAAGGGCCAATGGAAATGCAAAGGGCAGGCTGCCAAGTACTCCTCTATCACCATGTATCACAATCTTTACTAGCAAGAAGAGGTCCATGAAATATTCAAGTGGATATGGAAATGTTCTAGCAGGCTTAGACACAAGATTTTCATCTGGCTCTTGCTACATGATAGGGTTAATGCCAGGAATTTACTATAAAGAAAATCTTTCCATCTAGATTGTTATGATTGTGTATTCTGCAATGAGATCATAGAGGAGACCTCTTGAGGGAGTCCTGGATTAGGGGGTATCCGGACAGCCGGACTATATCGTTTGGCCGGACTGTTGGACTATGAAGATACAAGATTGAAGACTTCGTCCCGTGTCCGGATGGGACTCTACTTGGCGTGGAAGGCAAGCTAGGCAATACGGATATCTATATGTCCTCCTTTGTAACCGACCTGGTGTAACCCTAGTCCCCTCCGGTGTCTATATAAACCGGAGGGTTTTAGTCCGTAGGACAACAGACAATCATACCATAGGCTAGCTTCTAGGGTTTAGCCTCTCCGATCTCGTGGTAGATCAACTCTTGTACTACTCATATTATCAAGAATAATCAAGCAGGACGTAGGGTTTTACCTCCATCAAGAGGGCCTGAACCCGGGTAAAACATCGTGTCCCCTGCCTCCTGTTACCATCCGCCTTAGACGCACAGTTCGGGACCCCCTACCCGAGATCCGCCGGTTTTGACACCGACACCTCTAAACACTTATTTTGGGACTGCTGCTTCTCTCAAGACTGCTGGAAGAGTATTCTTCCATCAAAAAGACTGTGCATCTTTGTTTTTGATGACATTCTGCTAGCCAAACAATTGCCCCCCTGAAGGAAATATGCCCTAGAGGCAATAACAAAGTTGTTATTTCTATTTCCTTATATCATGATAAATGTTTATTATTCATGCTATAATTGTATTAACCGGAAACTTAGTACATGCGTGAATACATAGACAAATAGAGTGTCACTAGTTTGCCTCTACTTGACTAGCTCGTTGAATCAATGATGGTTAAGTTTCCTAACCATAGACATGAGTTGTCATTTGATTAACAGGATCACATCATTAGGAAATGATGTGATTGACTTGACCCATCCGTTAGCTTAGCATGATGATCGTTTAGTTTGTTGCTATTGCTTTCTCCATAACTATACATGTTCCTATGACTATGAGATCATGCAACTCCCGAATACCGGAGGAACACTTTGTGTGCTACCAAACGTCACAACGTAACTGGGTGATTATAAAGGTGCTCTACAGGTGTCTCCGATGGTGTTTGTTGAGTTGGCATGGATCAAGATTAGGATTTGTCACTCCGATTGTCGGAGAGGTATCTCTGGGCCCTCTCGGTAATGTACATCACTATAAGCCTTGCAAGCAATGTAGCTAATGAGTTAGTTACAGGATGTAGCATTATGGAACGAGTAAAGAGACTTGCCGGTAACGAGATTGAACTAGGTATTGAGATACTGACGATCGAATCTCGGGCAAGTAACATACCGATGACAAAGGGAACAACGTATATCGTTATGCGGTTTGACCGATAAAGATCTTCGTAGAATATGTAGGAACCAATATGAGCATCCAGGTTCCACTATTGGTTATTGACCAAAGACATGTCTCGGTCATGTCTATATAGTTATCGAACCCGTAGGGTCCGCATGCTTAATGTTCGGTGACGATTGGTATTACGAGTTTATGTGTTTTGATGTACCAAAGGTAGTTCAGAGTCCCAGATTTGATCACGGACATGACGAGGAGTCTCGAAATGGTCCAGATGTAAAGATCGATATATTGGAAGCCTATTGAGGGAGTCCTGGATTAGGGGGTGTCGGTGTCAAAACCGGCGGATCTCGGGTAGGGGGTCCCGAACTGTGCGTCTAGGCCGGATGGTAACAGGAGGCAGGGAACACGATGTTTTACCCAGGTTCGGGCCCTCTTTATGGAGGTAAAACCCTACGTCCTGCTTGATTAATATTGATGATATGGGTAGTACAAGAGTAGATCTACCACGAGATCAAGGAGGCTAAACCCTAGAAGCTAGCCTATGGTATGATTGTTGTATATGGAGTTGATTGCCTACGGACTACAACCCTCCGGTTTATATAGACACCGGATAGGGTTAGGGTTACATAGAGTCGGTTACAATGGTAGGAGATCTTGAATATCCGCATCGCCAAGCTTGCCTTCCATGCCAAGGAAAGTCCCATTCGGACACGGGACAAAGTCTTCAATCTTGTATCTTCATATTCCAGGAGTCCAGCTGAAGGTATAGTCCGGCTACCCGAACACCCCCTAATCCAGGACTCCCTCAGTAGCCCCTGAACCAGGCTTCAATGACGACGAGTCCGGTGCGCAAATTGTCTTCGGCATTGCAAGGCGGGTTCCTCCTCCAAGTCCTTCATAGAAGATTGTAAACACCAAGAGTAGTGTCCGGCTCTGCAAAATAAGCTTCCACATATTGCCATAGAGAGAATAATATTAACACAAATCAAATCTGCTGACGTATTCCGCAGTGCGTCATCACACTACAGCCAAGTCCTTTACTCGAATCGTTTTCACTCTTCCACCTCAGCGTGTTTTGCGAGGCAGTTTCCTTGGCACGTCTTGTCAAAGCAGAGATCGTGTGCCCCCTTTCACGGGATTCTCATCAATACGGACGTGGGTAACCCAATCGTGCCCGTTAGCATATTTTCTCGATTAAAGGCGAGTCCCGAACGGTTACGGGGAGGGCTCCTGGTATTCAACCTCTTATAAAGAGATCAGGGCCTTTTTTCTCCAATCCCAAAACGAGTTCGCCCGTCGCCTCGAGTTCCAACACCCTAGGCTCCAGATTCCGGGCGCCTCAGACCTTCGACAATGTCCGGTTCCAACCTTCAAGGCCGATGGATGCGTGACGGAGGAGGACGTGCTAAAGTTGAGAGAGGCTAAGTTCTTGACCGCCGAAATTTCGCACAGGTTGCCTGCTCAAAGGCAGGCTATCCCCAGTCCCCAGCCCGGTGAGAGCGTAGTGTTCGTGTCTCACTTCCTTCGGGGGTTAGGCTTCCCGATGGATCCCTTTGTGAGGGGACTGCTGTTTTATTACGGGCTGGAATTTCATGACTTAGCTCCGGAGTCCATCCTCCATATCTCCTCATTTATCGTTGTATGCGAAGCGTTCCTCCGTGTTACCCCTCACTTTGGATTATGGCTCAAGACCTTCAAAGTGGAGCCGAAGATGATCAAGGGACGGCATGCAGAGTGCGGAGGCGCTGTTATAAGCAAAAATGCTGATGCTCCATGGCCCGAGGGCTCTTTTCAAGAGGAGCTAGGCTTGTGGCAACGAGAGTGGTTTTATATCACCGCTCCCTGGAGCACCAAGGGGTGGTGCCTCCTGCCTTTCGCTCGGGTCCCCCACCACGGCTAGCGTCATGGGTCAACAGAGGGTTAGATTGGGGTTTGCCCAAAGACGTGCCCTTGTTACAGGGCCGCATTAAGGATCTCTTGGAAGGAGACCTCAGCCTGGTCAAGGTGACGCAGGTCATGCTGATTCGCAGAATATTGCCCGGCAAACGTCGCTCCCTTCGCCTGTGGGAGTTTAATCCAGAGGGACCGCGAGCTCTCTAGAATTTCATGGGCGCAACGCCCACGGAGATGTATAAACTGTTCTTCGGATCACGAGAGATGTGTCCGGATTTAACCGAGGACGCAGGCCTAAGCTGCAATTGCCCGGATACTCAAGTAAGCAACCTTGTGCCCGGACCTTCTATCCGTATAATTGTCATAAACTTGCCCCTAAAAGAGCCGTCCTTTTAAACAGGAGTGGATAGCGAAGGCAAAGCTGATCAGGTGTCCGGCTCCCCTTCCCGAAACCAGGCCGGATCCCGTGCTGGTCAGGATGCTGGAGATAATGCCTTTGGAGGGAAGCAAGGGGGAGGACAAGGAAACTATGGCCTCCTCGAAGGAGGCTGCTCCGAAGGGAGGAACCGACAATTCCTCTCCTAAGGGGAAGAAGAGAGCCGTCTCTGACGACCCGAAAACCATGGCCTCGAAGCGGGGGGGAAAATCCTCGTCAGAGGGTCCGACACCGGGGAGTTCCTCGGCCGGACTACGCCCTCAAGGGGATCAGCCCTCCAGCGAGCCGTAAGTAGAGAAAGATTTTCCTTTTGAGGGATGAGAGAAATCCTTGATTTAGATCTGAGAAGATTAACCGAATTTTTACCTTGTAGCTCGGACCTCAGCCCTTCTCAGCAGAGCTCGTCTTCGGGGGATCTCCTTCCGGAGATGATGGAGAGTGGGACGCCTCCCCCTGCCGTGCCGCCTAGCAAGGCGGGCGACCCTGAGGTGTCGTCGCGGAGGGTTTCTTCGAATCCGGCAGGGGCGGAAGATAGCTATGTGGCCCCCCGAGGTTCTCCGCGTCCGGCCTTCGAAAGAGGTCGTGGGACAAGTCCGGCACCGTCTGGTGCTCGGCCGGAGGAGCTAAAGATTCTGCTGGGGCGAGCTTCTATCTTGGAGGAGCACCGTGCATTGATGGGCATGGTGATTGAAAGGATCTCATCCGCAGAGAGCGGATTGCATGAGGCCGTCAAAAGTTTACTGACGGGTTTTGAGGTACATTAGATAATGTACACTTTTGTCAGTTGCGCATGAATAAGATGGGCCCTGTGTAGATAGTAGCCCCTGAGACTCTGCGCATCGTCAAGAAATGACGGCACGCGGAGGATCATAATCCCAGGTCTAAGATGTCTCCTTTGAATGTAGGCGGCAGGGTGTCCGGAATCGAGCCGAACTGATGATTTTGCCGAACTAAAGCGGCAACTGGACGTGGCAGATGCCGACATCGCGCTTGTCAACAAGCGGCTTGATGAGGCTCAAGGTATGTAATTCCTCGGGCGGCATCAGGTAAGAAGAGTTTTATGCCAGTGTCTTACGATGTGTGTGCTTGACGCAGATGGTGCGGCCGCCGTGGAGAGTCTTAGGGCAGAACTTGCCCGAGCTAAAGAACAAGCCAGAGAAAGTGATGCGGCTGCCAAGAAAGCCCTTGAAGAGCTGAGAGCCGAATAGGCTGCTCATTGCCGAAGCAAGGAAGAGATGGCCGAGATGGCCGAAAAGTTAAAGAGTGCTGCAGACCGTTGTAGAATTCTTGAGAAAGAAGACCAGGCGAAACAGACGGACTTAGAGAAGGCCGTTGCCAATGCCAAAGATGTGCGCTCTACGATGAGAGCTGCGAAGGAGGATCTGCGTCAGGCCGAACAGATTGCGGCTGGAAAGCCCTTTATGCTGCGAAGGAAATTTTGCGATCTGAAGTTTGCTCCGTTGGACCGGATGTGGAGTGTGGAGGATACCTATATGGATTTGGCAGCGAGTGCTGCTGGTGCGACCGAACACTTTCGAGATCAGAAAGATCGCGAAGTGGAAAAGCTTTTCTGGTCGCAGTTTCACAATCCAGAGCGTCCGCTGGCAGTGGACGATCGTTTGGCTCAATGGGCCAAACTAAATAGGTTGTCCGGACTCGCCATGAAGTACGTCATGGGTCATCTGTGGCCGGGAAGATCGGAGCCGAAGAGTTATTTCAGCTTGGTGCAGCAATTCCTTGACGCGGTGCCGTGTATTAATGCAATGAAGAGGTCAGCATGCATAGAGGGCGCAAGGATGGATCTTGCCCGTGTCAAGACATACTGGGTAGAGATGGAGACCACCATAGTTGCGTCCCGAGATTCGGACAAAAGCCGAGTACCCTCCGAGCACTATTTTCAGGAAGTCCTTGAAGGCGCTCGTGTAATAGAGACGCAGTGCTCGAAAGATGCTATGTTATGATAGCATATGTAATTATAAAGTAATATTTTGATAAACTGTAGTGTCCTTTTTATACTTGTGCCTTCAAGTATTGGGAACACCTCCTGTGCGGCCGTTTTAAGATATATATATATATACAAAATCTGAAAGATGGCAGTCGTTGGCTTCAGCCCCCACGCACATAGTGCGGGAGTGCTCACAGAAGACGCATTTTCACACTTAACCCAACGTCTTGGTCCTACAAAGGAGGTGATAGCGCAGCGGGCCAGGCAACCGGACTATAATGCTTTAACACTTTCACTTAGCCATAGGAGCTTGACAGTGAGACTATTTAGGTAGCCCCTTGGTGGCAACTGCGCTCGCCCGAGTTCGGGGCGCGTATGTGCCTGACCGGGAAGCAGCCCTTCGTTAAAGCGGAGGAATCCGATAGATTCCGATAGGTCATCGAGTGGCTGACCAGTCTCACGCTACATCATGACAGTCAGTTTTCAGCTTTCTCTACTGAGGTGTTCGCCTGGCCGAACCGGGGAACAATCGCAGTAGTTCTCCTGGTGCTACCTTAGCCGATAGAGCGGAACGTAAGGTAGCCGAACTCAGGAGCCGGGCAACCCAACATTTGACCAAAGACATGATTTGGAGCCGATGCATATAATGCCAAAACTCGCGACGCCGAACACTCCCTAAGGTGTTCGGTCTTTATGAGTGCGGGCGAAACAACACTCTTTATTAAAAAAGCCCCTAGTGTCCAGGTACGTGCAAAAATTCTGACGTGGCCACATGCCAAGACGCCAGCCTCCTCCTTGGTTATATCAGAAAAAACCAGGGGATGTATAGCAACAAGAGACAGTAAAAAAGGTTGACGCAGGGTCTTAATCTAAAAAGAATCCTTTAGGACGGGTCCCTACTGCACGTCTGCGCCTGTGTCTCCGTTGAGCCGTATCCTGGACAGGCGCCGCACGACGTTCATCTGTAAAAGAGAGGAACTGAGTTGAGAACGGGTCGTGCCAAAAAAGTTTAAAATAAACAAAGTATAAAGTAAAATATATAAGATTGAGCTTTATTGTCTCTTATTGTATATGCGCGGAGCCCCTAGTGCGGGGGTATATGGACACTAGGCCTGCATCAATGATGATTTTGCACCGAACTCGTCTATCCGCGTTCGTGGTCTTGAATGACCTATTTCGAAGTTTTCTAGCCGGTGAGGCCATTTTGCTGTGGGGCTGTCAAAGTGGGCGCACAGTCCTCCGCTTGGGGAGGTGCACTTTAGTGCTTCCCCTTCAAAGAGATGATGCCTCGTGGACCGGGCATCTTAAGCGTAAGAGATGCATAATGCGGTATTGCGTTAAAGCGAGCGAAAGCTTCGTGTCCCAGTAGTGCTTGATAGCGACTTGAGAATGGGACGATATGGAAGGTCAGCTTTTCGCGGCGGAAGTTATCGACAGAGCCGAATATGACTTCGAGCCAGAGGAAACCCATACAATGGGTGTCCGAACCAGGTGTTACCCCTTGAAAGGAGGTTTTGCTGCGGCGGATTCTTGCTGGGTTTATCCCCATGTGATGGATTGTATCCTGATATATCAGGTTTAGTCCACTGCCGCCGTCCATAAGGACATTTGAAAACTGGAGTCCGCCAATTATTGGATTGAGTATCAAGGCAGTCCAGCCTGCATTCTTGATATTTCTAGAATAATCTAGCTGATCGAAGATGATCGGTTTTGACAACCAGTGGCAGGACCCTTTGGGGACGGGCCGTGTGGTGCGTACCTTTACGGGCGCCGCACGTTTTGTTATGTGAAGTGAGTTCACTGTTTTTACTTCTTGTGGGAAGTTCTTTTGTTTCCTGGTGCTCTGCTTTTGGGGTTCGTCCTCGTCTTCGCTTGGTGTGTCGAGCCCCTTGTGTTCGGCATTGAGTCTGTCGGATTGTTTGAAAACCCAACAATCTCTGTGGGTATTGTTAGCAGGCTTCCCGGGAGTACTGTGTATCTGACATATCCTGTCCAGGATTTTGTTTAAGTTGGATGGATCGTCCCTGTTATCCTGGGGGGGGCGATTTTTCCTGATTTTGTCGTGAGCCTTTGAATCCGGCATTGACTGCCGTGCTCTTCGGACTTTTATCCTTAGTCCAGCGACGGTCCTTGTTGCATCGCAGTTTTCCGTTTCCATCCCTAATTTTGGATGTACTTGGGTCGCTGGGGCTGCACCTTGCCAACCAGCTGTCCTCCCCTGCACAAAAGCGGGTCATGAGGCTTGTTAGTGCGGCCATTGTTCTTGGCTTTTCTTGGCCGAGGTATCTGGCGAGCCATTCGTCTCGGACGTTATGCCTGAAAGCTGCTAAGGCTTCGACGTCCGGACAGTCGACTATTTGATTCTTTTTAGTGAGGAATCTATTCCAGAACTGCCGAGCTGATTCTCCGGGTTGTTGAGTTATGTGACTAAGATCGTCTGCATCAGGAGGGTGTGCATAGGTCCCTTGAAAGTTTGCTCGGAAAGCATCCTCGAGCTCTTCCCAGCTTCCAATTGTGTTTTCGGGAAGGCTTTTAAGCCAATGCCGGGCTGGCCCTTTAAGCTTAAGGGGTAAATATTTTATGGCGTGGAGATCATCTCCTCTAGCCATGTGTATGTGGAGGATATAATCCTTGATCCAAACTCCAGGGTCTGTTGTTCCATCATATGCCTCTATGTTTACGGGTTTGAATCCCTCTGGAAATTCATAGTCCAGGACCTCATCGGTGAAACATAGGGGGTGTGCGGCGCCCTTGTATTTGGGTGTGCCGGATTCTGATGATGGCTTCATAGAGTTGCTTACGAGAGCTTGCTTTCTTGGCCCATAAATGGACCTGACTGGGCCATGATGCGAATCCTTAAGTGGGTCGCATGCCGATTTCGGTGCGGCGCCGCTTGCCGCTTTATGGGGTCGTCTATCCGACCGTGTGGCTTTCTCATTTTTTGAATGCGAGGGCTCTAGGGCCTCTTCGTCGAATTCAGGTAGTAGCTTTCTTTTCGGATAGCTTTTAGTGCGGCGACTGTCGCCGTATTTATCTGCGGTATTGATTACTTTGCTCCATCTAATCCGGAGTGCATCTTCCGCTGTTTTTAGCTTCCGCTTCTGCTTTTTTAGGCTGCGTGCAGTTGCAACGAGCCTCTCGTGGAGATTCTTCTGCTTCGTAGGTTTATCCGGCGTGAGGTCGTCCGGAATGCCGTTTTCGCCGGAGGAGGGATGTTCGGTTTGTCTATCCGTGTTGCCCTGTTCGGACGGTTGCTCTAAGGCCTGCTCATCGTCTACCGGCTCGTCCTGCTCTATGGCTGGGTTTTTGTTGAGGCGGGGCTTGGGTCGGCATTTACGCCGACGCTTTGATTGCTTTTCGGGGGGTCGATCTCCCGTCCCATCCCCTTTTTCCTCGTTGTCGCTTCCTTCAGGGGTATCCACCATGTACACATCGTCAGATGAGGTGGCTGTCCAATGCCCTATGGGCGTTGGTTCGTCGGTATCTCCTGCATCGTCATCCATGCTGTCGGTGTCTCCGGAGTCGAAGTTGAGCACGTCGTTTAAATTGTCGACAGTGGCTACCAAGTGGGTGGTGGGTGGGCTTTGAATTTCTTCATCGTCCGTATCCCATCCTCGCTGACCGTAGTTCGGCCAGGGCTCTCTTGATAAGGAGAGAGACTTGAGAGAGTTCAGGACATCGCCAAAAGGAGAGTGCTGAAAGATGTCTGCGGCGGTGAACTCCATTATCGGCGCCCAATCGGATTCGATCGCTAGGGGCGCGGGGGGTTCGGAGTTTGGGAAGGAGTCCGGATCCTCGGAGTCACGGGTCGTGCAGAGTGCGGGGCTAGCGTTCGGCTCGATCGCTTTCGGGATCGCAGCCCCGAGGTGACGTCCAACCGCTCATCCTCGATTGGCGCAATAGGCTCCGATTTAGGGGTCAGAACCGATGCGTGTGCGGCCTCCAGGACACTGTCCGGGGGCAGAGCTAGATCATGCCCCTCGAGATAGTGCGGCGCGCTTGGCCGTGGCTCGAACCTGTCGAAGATCAAGTCTCCGCGGATGTCGGCCGTGTAGTTTAAGCTTCCAAACCTGACTTGATGGTCAGGGGCGTAGCTTTCGATCTGCTCCAGGTGGCCGAGCGAATTGGCCCGCAGAGCGAAGCCACCGAAGACGAAGATCTGTCCGGGGAGAAAAGTCTCACCCTAGACCGTATCGTTGTTGATGATCAAAGGAGCCATCGGGCCTAAAGGTGACGACACAGAGGAACTCTCAATGAAATCACCAATGTCGGTGTCAAAACCAGCGGATCTCGGGTAGGGGGTCCCGAACTGTGCGTCTAGGCCGGATGGTAACAGGAGGTAGGGAACACGATGTTTTACCCAGGTTCGGGCCCTCTTGATGGAGGTAAAACCCTACGTCCTGCTTGATTAATATTGATGATATGGGTAGTACAAGAGTAGATCTACCACGAGATCAAGGAGGCTAAACCCTAGAAGCTAGCCTATGGTATGATTGTTGTATATGGAGTTGATTGCCTACGGACTACAACCCTCCGGTTTATATAGACATCGGATAGGGTTAGGGTTACATAGAGTCGGTTACAATGGTAGGAGATCTTGAATATCTGCGTCGCCAAGCTTGCCTTCCATGCCAAGGAAAGTCCCATCCGGACACGGGACGAAGTCTTCAATCTTGTATCTTCATATTCCAGGAGTCCGGCTGAAGGTATAGTCCGGCTACCCGAACACCCCCTAATCCAGGACTCCCTCAGGGGGTCTCCGGATAGCCGGACTATATCCTTTGGCCGGACTGTTAGACTATGAAGATACAAGATTGAAGACTTCGTCTCGTGTCTGGATGGGACTCTACTTGGCGTGGAAGGCAAGCTAGGCAATACGGATATGTATATCTCCTCCTTTGTAACCGACCTTGTGTAACCCTAGCCCTTTCCGGTGTCTATATAAACCGGAGGGTTTTAGTCCGCAGGACAACATACAATTATACCATAGGCTAGCTTCTAGGGTTTAGCCTCTCCGATCTCGTGGTAGATCAACTCTTGTAATACTCATATCATCAAGAATAAATCAAGCAGGACGTAGGGTTTTACCTCCATCAAGAGGGCCCGAACCTGGGTAAAACATCGTGTCCCCTGCCTCCTGTTACCATCCGCCTTAGACGCATAGTTCGGGACCCCCTACCCGAGATCCGCCGGTTTTGACACTAACATTGGTGCTTTCATTGAGAGTTCCTTTGTGTCGTCGCCGTTAGGCTTGATGGCTCCTACGATCATCAATAGCGATGCAGTCCAGGGTGAGACTTTTCTCCCCGGACAGATCTTTGTGTTCGGCGGCTTCGCACTGCGGGCCAACTCGCTTGGCCATCTGGGGCAGATCAAAAGTTACGCCCCTGGCCACCAGGTCAGGTTTGGAAGCTTAAACTACACGACCAATATCCGCGGAGACTTGATCTTCGATGGATTCGAGCCTCTGCCTTGTGCGTCACGCGGTCACGATGAGTACGATTTAGCTCTACCATCAGACAGTGTTCAGGAGATCGCACCGGCAGCCGCTCCGACCCTCAATTCGGAGCCAGTTGCGCCGTCCATGGACGGGTGGATGGACCCCGCCACGGAGGCCTTACCGTCAGCGGCAATCGAGCCGAACATCGACCTTACCCTGCACGAGAGCCGTGTTGTCAGACTGTCGGATCCTTCTCCGGCCGCGGACTCCGAACCGCCTGCGCCCGTTCCTAGCGAATCTGATTGGGCGCCGATCATGGAGTTTACCTCCGCGGATGTCTTTCAGCACTCGCCCTTTGGCGACATACTGAAATCATTAAGGTCTCTCTCCTTGTCAGGAGGATCCTGGCCGAACTATGTCCGACAGGATTGGGATGCGGATGACGAAGAAATTCGCTGCCCACCCACCACCCACTTAGTAGCCACTGTCGACGACTTAACCGACATATTCGACTTCGATTCCGAAGACATCGACGGTATGGGCGATGATGCGGGATACGAAGAGGAACCACTACCCACAGGGCATTGGACAGCCACCTCATCATACGATATATACATGGTGGACATACCCAAAGAAGGCAATGGCGACGAGACAGCGGAGGATGACCCCTCCAAGAAGCAACCCAAGCGCTGACGTCAGTGGCGCCGCTCTAAGTCCCGCCAAAGCAAAAGTGGTGATACCGGCACAGGAGATAATAACACTCTGGATAGTGCCGAAGATGGCAACAATCCCCTCCAGCATGATCTAGGACAGGAGGATGGAGAGGCCAGCCCTCCAGAGAGAGCGGTAGATGGAGAGGCGGAGGATGATAATTACATGCCCCCCTACGAAGACGAGGCAAGCCTCGATGATGACGAATTCGTCATGCCAGAGGATCCCGTCGAACAAGAGCGCTTCAAGCGCCGGCTTATAGCCACGGCAAATAGCCTTAAGAAAAAGCAGCAGCAGCTTCAAGCTGATCAAGATCTGCTAGCTGACAGATGGACTGAAGTCGTCGCGGCCAAGGAATATAAACTCAAACGCCCCTCCAAGAGTTACCCAAAATGCAGGTTGCTACCCCGACTGGAGGAAGAAGCGTATGAAGCGGCTGATCGTCCACCTCGTGGCCGCGATAGAGAGGCATTCCAGCCAAAAGCTCAGCCTGCATCCCGACACCATTCAAATAAAAAGGCATGGGGAAATACGCCAGACCTGCGAGACGTATTGGAGGACAAAGCAAAACATGCAAGATTGATCTACGGATCACAAGGGCGCGCCACTATGCGGGACGATAAACGTCACACCGGATACAGTAAAAGTAAATCTGGCCGGGCCGAACACAGTGGGCACGACTCATTGGAGCTGCGTCGCGATATAGCCCAGTACAGAGGTGCCGCACACCCCTTATGCTTCACAAATGAAGTAATGGATCATCAAATCCCAGAGGGTTTCAAACCCGTAAACATAGAATCATACGACGACACGACAGATCCTGCGGTATGGATCGAGGATTTCCTCCTGCACATCCACATGGCCCGCGGTGATGACCTACACGCAATCAAATACCTCCCACTCAAACTTAAAGGACCAGCTCGGCATTGGCTCAACAGCTTGCCAGCAGAGTCCATTGGCTGTTGGGAAGATCTGGAAGCCGCATTCCTCGACAACTTTCAGGGCACTTACGTGCGACCACCAGAACACCGATGACCTGAGCCATATAATTCAGCAGCCATAGGAATCGGCCAGGCAATTCTGGACACGGTTCCTAACAAAGAAAAATCAAATCATCGACTGTCTGGATGCAGAGGCCCTAGCAGCTTTTAAACACAACATCCGCGACGAGTGGCTAGCCCGGCACCTTGGTCAGGAAAAGCCGAAATCTATGGCAGCCCTCACGACACTCATGACCCGCTTTTGTGCGGGAGAAGACAGCTGGTTCGCTCGCAGTAATAACATATCAAAAAACCGTGGTACTTCGGATACCAAGGATGGCAATGGCAGGTCACGTCGCAACAAACATAAGCGCCACATTAACAGCGACAATACCGAGGATACAACAGTCAATGCCGGATTCAAAGGCTCTAAACCCGGTCAGCAGAAAAAGCCATTTAAAAGAAGCACTCCGGGCCCGTCCAGTTTGGACCGCATACTCGATCACTCGTGTCAAATACACGGCACCCCCGACAAGCCAGCCAACCACACCAATAGGGATTATTGGGTATTCAAGCAGGCCGGCTAGTTAAATGCCGAAAACAAAGATAAGGGGTCACATAGCGATGACAAGGAGGAGCCCCGGCAGCCAAACACCGGAGGACAGAAGAGGTTCCCCCCACAAGTGCGGACGGTGAACATGATATACGCAACCCACATCCCCAAGAGGGAGAGGAAGCATGCGCTCAGGGACGTATATGCGTTGGAGCCAGTCGCCCCAAAGTTCAACCCATGGTCCTCCTGTCCGATCACCTTCGATCGCAGGGACCACCCCACTAGTATCCATCATGGCGGATTCGCCGCGCTGGTCCTAGACCCAATCATCGACGGATTTCACCTCACTCGAGTCCTTATGGATGGCGGCAGCAGCCTGAACCTGCTTTATCAGGACATAGTGCGCAAAATGGGTATAGACCCCTCAAGGATCAAACCCACCAAAACGACCTTTAAAGGTGTCATACCAGGTGTGGAGGCCCATTGCACAGGCTCAGTCACACTGGAAGTGGACTTCGGATCCCCGGATAACTTCCGAAGCGAAGAGTTAATCTTCGACATAGTCCCGTTGCGCAGTGGCTACCACACACTGCTCGGGAGAACCGCATTTGCAAGATTCAATGCAGTACCACATTATGCATATCTCAAGCTCAAGATGCCAAGACCTCGGGGGGTCATCACAGTCAATGGAAACACAGAGCGCTCTCTCCGCACGGAGGAGCACACTGCGGCCCTCGCAGCAGAAGCACAAAGCAGCCTCTTAAGGCAATCCACTAGTTCGGCGATTAAGGACCTGGACAACTTCAAGCGCGCCCGGAGTAATCGGCAACTGGACCGCCTGGCACGTCCCGAGCTCACATAGCAATGCGGCCCCCACCCCGGCCCCAGCCAAACGGCGAAATTCGTGCCACGCGTACATAATTACGCATTAAAAATACCATGGGACAGGTGGGGAGGGGGGCACCACTACGGCACGCCTCAATATGCGGCTTAAACCGCACTAGGGGCTCCCTACTTTGTTATTTTTCTCTTTCAGGACCTTAATCTCTGGAAACCCTGTCCGGCAGCATGATTGCCGAACACATGATGCAGCAACCAAGGAGGCAGAAAGTTACGTCACACCACGGAACTCCCAGGTGGATTACGATAACGAGTGAAATATTTGCTTTAATACTATTCCTCAGCTTGCCCTTGGAAGGGACATGTCAAACCGTCCTACTTTTCGCTTATTGCGCCGCATGTATCATTCTGCTTTAATGCACCTTTTTGAATAAACAATGCATAGCATTAAGACTATTATTGCATTCTTCTTATATATATATATATGTGTGTGTGTGTGTGTGTTCATTATTGACACCTTGCAACCGTACACTTTGGAACGGACAGTACACCAGGGGCTTAAGTACCCCACAATATGGTGTGAGAAGTCTGAACACTTTCACAAGTGCGGCACCCCGAACTTATAGCATTATATGCATCAGCTCCGAATCATGTCTTTAGTCAATAGTTGGGTTTGCCCGGCTCCCATGTTTTGGTACCTTACGTTCCGCTATATCGGCTAAGGTAGCACTGGGAGAACTACTACGATTGTGCCCCGGTTCAGCTGGGCTAAGCACCTCAGTAGATAAAGCTAAAACTGACTGTCATGATAAGGCCAGAGACTGGTTGCTGTTCGAGTCCATAAAGACTTATGCCACTTAGAGTGAGGAGTCAGCCCTATCCGGCTTATGGCGTGTATCGCGCCCCGAATTCGGCCTTCCGAATACCAGGGGCTTCGCAGAAATTTAAAATTATAGAATTCTATGGCTAAGTGAGAGTGATAAAGCATTATTAGTCCGATTGCCTTGTTCGTTGTGCCGAGCACCTCCCTCGAAGGACCCAAAAATGGGAACAAGAGTGCTCAGGTTTATCCCGAACACCCCAGCACTCGTGGCATGGGGGCAGAAACTGACGACTAGCCATCTCTCAGATTTGATAAACGGCCGAACAGAAGGTAATATTTAAAATTCAAACAAGCATTGCATAGCGCATATGAACAAGTTTTCATAAATACAGGATTACACTAGCGAATTTACTCGAGTATTATATCTTTCGTACACTCGTCCTCTACGAGACGAGCACCCTTCAGGACACCCTCATAGTACATCTCGGGGTGGCGATGCTCCTTGCCCTCCGGCGGCCCTTCCTTAATCAGCTTCACGGTGTCCAACTTGGCCCATTGCACCTTCACACGGGCGAAAGCCCGGCGTGCACCTTCGATGCAGACGGACCGCTTGATGACTTCCAGCCGTGGGCAGGCATCCACAAGCCGCCTCACCAGGCCGAAGTAGCTGTTGGGAAGGGTGTCACCAGGCCACATCCGGACTACAAAGCCCTTCATGGCTTGTTCGGCCGCCTTGTGTAGCTCGACCAGTTGCTTTAGTTGGTCGCTCATAGGCATCGGGTGTTCGGTCCCACTATACTGGGCCCAGAACAACTTCTCCATTGAGCTTCCCTCCTCGGCCTGGTAAAACATTGCGGCATCCGACACGCTGCGGGGCAAATCTGCGAATGCTCCTGGAGAGCTCTGGATTTGGGGTAGTAACAAGTAATTTACTTTCACATGCTTGCTTTGCATATAGAATGCCTTACCCGCCGCTATCTTCTTCATCACATCAATCTCTTGGAGGGCCTTTTGGGCTTCGGCCTTGGCATTCTTTGCGCTCTCGAGGGCCGCGGCAAGCTCGGACTCTCGCGTCTTCAAGTCAAGCTCCAACGCCTCGTGCTTCATCATGAGAACGTGGAGCTCTTGCTGCACCTCGCCTACCCGAGCCTCATGCCTTTCCTGCTTGGTGCGCTCCTTGGACGCTTTGTTTTCGGCCGCGGATAGTGCTTGCTTCAGGGTTGCCACCTCGGTCGTGGCCCCTGGCAAATTCATGATGATCCTGTCATTTTGCAATTGCATTCTTTTTATACATATCCATATACTAGGTACTACTTACCTTTGTTCTCCTCGAGCTGCCTCTTAGCAAGGCCGAACTCTTTCTTGGACCTTTCGAGGTCCTGCTTCAGTGCGGCGACCTCCGCAGTCAGTGCGGTAGAGGCCAGCAGCGAAGCCTGCATACGCATATAGATATACTTATATTAGACTCTTGCGATATTGTTTGATCCTCTATTCAGCTTTTCTTTGTGAACACCGAACAGAGCATCAAGGGCTACTATCTATGCGGTAATATTTCTCCCATGTTTCAAAAACTTACCTCAAAGCCTGTTAGAAGGCTGGCACAGGCTTCAGTCAATCCACTCGTCGATGGAAGTGCTGTGAAGTGCTCCCAGCAGATTGTCCAGTGCCTCTGGATGGACAGAGGTCACCGGCACAGGCGTCTTGCCCCTCTTGGAATGAGGCCGCCTGCCCGAGTCCAGAACCGCTGGAGGTTCCGGCGCAGTGTTCGGCTGAGGGCCGAACTCGGAGCCCTCGGGGGCCTTGTTCCCTCTACTCCCGGAGTCCGGAAGGTCGCCTTGAGGCGCCTCCGGGACTGTCTCCCCTCGACCCGGTGCCTCTTGAGACAATACCTCGGCGTTATCCGTAGGGCAAGGGGAGGTGGCGGTCAGAAGTGGATCGCTATCCATATCCGACAAGCCTAGGGAGCCGTCCGACGATACGTCGATACGGGCTCGTGGCGGTCTGTATAGTCATAATTCGGCGTTAGGATAGGCAGTGTGGCAAAGGTATGCTATGAGTTACTCTGACATCCGAATACTTACGACTTCGCCAGGGGCTTGGCCCTGAGCAGCCACTCGTCTTAGCCTACGGCAGCGGTGGTGGAGAAGTCCGAAAGGAGAGTCCTTCCCTTCTTGGACCCTTCGGCCCCCCCCGGTTGGGGCGGCCTTCCTTTTCTTGTCTCCCCCGACTAGAGGGGGAGCATCTTCATCTTCCTCCTCGTCTTCGGGGGAGGAGTGCACCGCGGAGTTATCGGATGATAAGTCCGATAAACCCTGGCGTCGGGAACTCTTTCGGGTTCCCTTGGCCTTCTTGGTCTTCTCCGGCACCTTGTAAGGAGCCGGAGTCAGCATCTTCGTCAGGAGAGTGTTCGCAGTGTCTTCGAGCAGAGGGGCCGGACAGTTAATCTGCCCCGACGTCTCCACCCAGTCCTGTCAAAGGCATGGAGATCAGACCCCGCACATGATTAAGCTAGGGGAAATAAAATATCCTACCGGATGTATAGAACTCACCGAATGCGCTGGGCACTTCGCGCTTAGCCCGCGGTCCTCGGTGAGAGAGGGAGGGACCTCGGCGCCCTTGAATAGCACCTTCTAGACGTCCTTGTGTGTCGTGTCGAAGAGCTCGCTTAGAGTCTGGTGCTGGGCCGAGTCGAACTCCCACAAGTTAAAATCCCGTTGTTGACACGGGAGGATCCGGCAGATGAGCATGACCTGGACTATGTTGACAAGCTTGAGCTTTTTGCTTGCCATATTCCGGATACACTTCTGGAGTCCGTCCAGCTCCACTGATGAACCCCAGGACAGGCCCTTCTCTTTCCAGGAGGTGAGCCATGTGGGGATTCTGGATCGAAACTTGGGGGCAGCCACCCATTTCGCGTCGCGTGGCTCGGTGATGTAGAACCACGCCGATTGCCACCCCTTTATAGTCTCCACGAAGGAGCCTTCAAGCCATATAACGTTGGGCATCTTGCCCACCATGGCTCCGCCGCATTCTGCTTGTTGGCTGCCCACCACCTTCGGCTTGATATTGAAGGTCTTTAACCATAGGCCGAAGTGGGGCCGGATGCGGAGGAAATCCTCACACACAACGATGAACGCCGAAATGTTGAGGACGAAGTTCGGGGCCAGATCATGGAAGTCCAGCCCGTAGTAGAACATGAGACCACGAACGAACGGATGGAGGGGAAACCCCAGTCCGCGGAGGAAGTGGTGGAGGAAGACTACCCTCTCGTGAGGTTCAGGGGTAGGAACGATCTGCCCCGCAGCGGGCAGCCGATGCGCGATATTCGCGGCCAAGTATCCGGCTCCGCGCAACTTCTTGATGTGTCCCTCCGTAATGGAGGAAGCCATCAATTTGCCTCCTGCTCTGGACATGATTGGAGAAGGTTGAGGGGAAGGATGTAGGCTTGGGCGTTGGAGCTCGAGTGCGCAAGAAAGGATGAGCAAGGAGGAAGAAGGCGTGGGAAGAAAAAGGTTAAACCTTGTCCCTTTATAAGGGTGGCCGAAACTATGCGCCCCCACTAACCTGGTAAAACTCGCTTATCCCCCAAGCGCCGTAATCGATGGCGCGATTGGGTTACCCATGCCCGTATTGATGAGAATCCCGTAATAAGGGGGACACGATCTCTGCTTTGACAAGACGTGTCCAAAAACTGCCTCGCGTTATGTGCGGGGCTAGTTGAAGGAAACGGTTCGAATAATCACTGGGCCATGGCATAATGTCGTGTTGCCAAAACAAAGTCAGCAAATTAGATTTGTGGAAATATTATTCTCTCTACGGTGGTATGTGGAACTTATTTTGCAGGGTCGGACACTATCCTTGTATTCAAATTCTTCCGTGGTGCATTCGGAGGAGGAACCCGCCTTGCAATGCCGAAGACAATACTGCGCGCCGGACTCATCGTCATTGAAGCCTGGTTCAGGGGCTACTGAGGGAGTCCTGGATTAGGGGGTATCCGGATAGTCGGATTATATCCTTTGGCCGGACTGTTGGACTATGAAGATACAAGATTGAAGACTTCATCTCGTGTCCGGATGGGACTCTACTTGGCGTGGAAGGCAAGCTAGGCAATACGGATGTATATATCTCCTCCTTTGTAACCGACCTTGTGTAACCCTAGCCCCCTCTGGTGTCTATATAAACCGGAGGGTTTTAGTCCGTAGGACAACATACAATCATACCATAGGCTAGCTTCTAGGGTTTAGCCTCTCAGACCTCGTGGTAGATCAACTCTTGTAATACTCATATCATCAAGAATAAATCAAGTAGGACGTAGGGTTTTACCTCCATCAAGAGGGCGCGAACCTGGGTAAAACATCGTGTCCCCTGCCTCCTGTTACCATCCGCCTTAGACGCACAGTTCGGGACCCCCTACCCGAGATCCGCCGGTTTTGACACCGACATTGGTGCTTTCATTGAGAGTTCCTCTGTGGCGTCGCCGTAAGGAAGGATGCCTCGTCTCGTTGTTAAAAGCAACATCACCGCCGGGGGAGCTCTGGCTGTCGGCCAAACTCTCCGGCTAGGTAGTTTCGTCATGACTGCCTGTTCGGCCGCTGCACCAACGATGACTTCTCGGGTCGTCAAAAACAGCCTCCACGTCGGCTCGGAAGTCGCCGAGCAGATGGATCCAATGGAGCTCTCTTCCCTAAACGAACTCTTGGATCGCATCGCCGCCTTGGGAGTCGCTACGAACTATGATCGGATTGGGCTTAAACCCGATCAAAGGGAGATTAACTCTTCACCGGTCACCCATCACGTTGCGGTGGTGGAGGAACAATGCGGCAACTCTTCCTCTATTTTGAGAACTAACTATGTCCAGATTCCTGAGCTCTCCGAGCCGGATGCCCGCTTACGGGAGGACATTACCCAAGCCCTGAACCTAGAATCAGGCAGCGGGCCAAATTTATCGGGTAACACGCCGGAACCCGAACTTCCAAGATTGGAAACTCCTCGGCCCCTGGGTCTCAGATCGGGTAGGGATTCGGACTCAAATCCACCCACCCACCCAGACATAAACGATCTTTCCCACATCAGGCAAGAGCCCCATGAAACAATACATCATTATTGGGCCAGATTCCTCCTTGTGATGAACAAGGTTAAGGACTGTCGCGAGGAAGATGCAGTCTCACTTTTCTGCAATAATTGCACGGACAAGGGAGTCCTTAACGCCTTAAGTCACCGTGACATATCATGCTTCGCTGACTTGGCGTCAATAGTACGAAAGTACTGTGCGATGGAAAGTGCCTGGAAAACCGAAATGAAATTTTGGGATACTCCGGCTCCGAATATACACCCAGTCCGAAGTAAAAGGGTGCACTATCATAAGACGCCCGAGCTAGTTGCAAAGAAACAAAAACCCTCTACAGGGCATGCAACCGTACTGGAGGGATGGCTTAACGGACCCTGCAAAATTCACAGTACAACGGATACAACACCAACACACAGCCTTAGAGCATGTTGGATACTCCGGCTGGTGGCCAAAAGTGGTGAGGATCTTCTTATCCCAAATGCCACAGGGCACCATCCCGTGATAACAATACGGTGTTAACAGTCTTTGAGACATTTGCGTCAAATAATAGGCGCAAGCAAACACTCCGCAACATGGCCGAAATCTGCCACGTAGCAGCAATAAATCCATGGAGTGACACGGCTATTACCTTCAACGCCAGTGATGAACCTAAATTCCGAACAGCCCGAACAACAGCCGCACTGGTCCTCAGTCCAATTGTGGACGGCTTTTGACTCACCAAAGTACTCATGGACGCCGGCAGCGGATTAAACCTCATCTACGAGGAAACTCTTCAAAAAATGGAAATAGACTGGAGCCGCATTGAGCAAAGTAGCACAACCTTCAGAGGAATCATACCTAGTCGGGAGGCACGATGCGCTGGGAAAATCACACTAGTTGTGGTATTCGGTACGCCAGAGAATTATAGGTCCGAAGAAATTACATTTCAAGTGGCCCCGTTCAGCAGTGGATACCACGCCCTTTTAGGACGTGAGGCGTTCACGATCTTCCAAGCCGTACCCCATTATGGGTACATGAAGCTCAAAATGCCCGGGCCCAACGGAATCATCACTCTCGCTAGTGATCCGGACACAGCACTTTGCGCCGAAAACAAAACAGCCGCACTGGCCCTCGAGGCATTATCCGAAGCCCTCTTGGCCGAGGAATTAACCACGCTACGCTCCACAGTGGACAGGGACGACGTGATAATAGATATGAGATCCAAGTCCACCTCTTTTAAACCAGCAGATGAAATAGTCAAATTCCAAGTCCACTGAACGGACCCTACAAAAACAGCCTCCATCGGGGCACAGTTAAACCCCACCGTGGACGCCGCACTATGAGAGTTCTTGCGCGAGAATTGGGACATATTCGCCTGGCACCCCTCAGACATGCCAGGAATCCCATGCAGGCTGGCCGAGCATAGCCTCAATATCCTAAAGGGATTCAAGCCGGTCAAGCAAACTCTTCGGCGTTTCTCCGAACCTAAGAGACAGGCCATGGGAGAGGAACTAGCCAAGTTATTGGAGGCTGGATTCATCAAAGAGATAAAACACCCGGACTGGCTAGCAAACCTGGTGATGGTACCAAAGAAGGATAAATCCTGACGCCTTTGTGTCGATTTCAAGGACCTCAATAAAGCTTGCCCAAAGGAGCCCTTCCCCCTCCCCCGCATCGACCAAATTATCGATGCTACCGCAGGACACGAGTCATTGTGTTTCCTCGACGCATACTCCGGTTACCATCAAATCAAGATGGCGGAGTCCGGCCAAGCCGCAACGACATTCATCACACCATACGGTCCCTTCTGTTTCAACACAATGCCTTTTGGGCTCAAAAACGCCGGCGCAACATATCAGCGCATGATTCAGACATGTCTAGAGAAACAAATCGGCAAAATAGTAGAGGCATACATAGACGATGTGGTCGTCAAAACCAAACACGTCGACTCTTTGATAGACGACTTGAGGCTCACATTCGACAACCTCCGAACGTACGACATTAAGCTCAATCCAGAAAAATGCGTTTTCGGCGTACCAGCCGGAAAGCTCCTGGGTTTCATTGTCTCCAGTAGAGGTATTGAAGCTAACCCGGCCAAAATCCGAGCTTTGTCACAGTTGGCTACCCCAACAGACCTCAAACAAATCCAAAAATTAACAGGATGCGTGGCGGCTCTAAGCCGCTTTATCTCCCGCTTAGGAGAAAAGGCTTTACCCCTTTATCGCCTCCTCCGGCACATCGAACACTTTGAGTGGACGGACGCTGCCACAACCGGATTGGAAGAAATAAAGGCCATTTTTGCAACCAACCCAATCCTGGCCACGCCAAACATCGGCGAACCAATGCTGTTGTACATTGCGGCAACCCATCAAGTTGTAAGCGTGGTGCTCGTCGTCGAACGAGAAGCTGATGGACATAAATTCCCTCTTCAAAATCCGGTATACTATGTATCCACTGTCCTCACTCCATGCAAATCACGGTACCCACATTATCAAAAGATAGCCTACGCAGTATTCATGGCATCCCGGAAGCTGCGACACTACTTTCAAGAGTGTTCGATTACAGTAGCCTCAGAAGTGCCACTTAATGACATTATAAACAACCGCGACGCTACGGGCCGGATTGCCAAATGGGCTATTGAGCTCCTCCCGTTCAACATAACATACAAACCTCGACGACCCATTAAGTCGCAAGTATTGGCCGACTTTTTCGCTGAATGGACGGAGGCCGAACTCCCTAAAGAGTACGGCGCTTACTCCAATTGGATCATGCACTTCGGCGGTTCTAAAATGCTGGCTGGTCTAGGGGCTGGCGTCGTCCTGATGTCCCCAATCGGAGATACCGTTCAGTACTCACTCCAAATATTGTATACAGACTCCAAAAATGCAGCCGAATACGAAGCTCTGTTGCATGGTCTTCGGATGGCAGTCTCCATGGGCATTCAATGCCTGGAGGTGTGTGGGGGTTCAAACCTCGCAATATCCCAAATAAATGGAGACTCTGATGCCAAGGATCCAAAAATGGCGGCCTACCGAAACGCCGACCTAAAAATGTCAGCTCGGTTCGAGGGACTCGAATTTCACCTTGTGGCTCGGGAAAACAATCAAGCGGCGGATATCCTCGCCCGCATCGGCGCAAAACGCGATGCGGTCCCCCCAACATATTTCTGGAAAGGTTGTTCAAGCCATCCATAGTATGGGAAGGGGACACCGGTAACAATAGTCCGGACCCGACCAAAATGCCCGATACCGAATAATCTGACACAATCGGAGGCTCCGCAACCGAAATAACACCTTCAACCCACGTAATAATGGCCATTATCGCCCTATGGACAGAACCATTCCTGGCCTACCTAACTAGGCAGGAACTTCCGGAGGACCAAAATGAGGCACGCTGCATAGTGCGGCGATCTAAGGCCTACAGGGTCCACGAGGGAGAATTGTATAAAAAAAGCACTACCGGAAGAGGAAGGGGGGAACCTTTTGGCAGAAATCCACGCCGGACTCGATGGTCACCATGCCGCAGCCCGGGCTCTTGTAAGCAAGGCCTTCTGTACATGATTCTATTGGCCAACGACCCGGGTAGATGCACAAGACTTGGTCCAACATTGCGTCGGTTGCCAGCTCTTTGCAAATCAAAGCCACATGCCACCCACCGCCCTCCAAACAATCCCAATTACGTGGCCCTTCGCGGTCTGGGGGCTTGACATGGTTGGACCCCTTAAAGGGGAACCCACAAGAAAAAATACTTACTGGTCATGGTGGATAAATTCACCAAATGGATAGAGGCCAAACCTCTTAGAACAGCCGAATCCGGACCAGTGATAGACTTCATATCTGGGGTCGTACACCGTTTTGGCGTCCCCCACAGCATCATCACTGACAACGGCACAAACTTCACAGCCGATGAGGTAAAACTCTGGTGCAACAAAATGGGCATCAAGCTCGATTATGCTTCAGTCTATCACCCACAAACCAACGGTCAGGTCGAGCGAGCAAACGGTCTTATAATGAGCGGCATTAAACCCAGATTAGTGCATTCCTTAACGGAGTCTAACACGCACTGGGTAGAGGAGCTCGACTCCGTACTCTGGGGGCTGCGGACCACGACGAATCGTAGTACCGGATACACACCCTTCTTTATGGTGTACGGCGCAGAGGCAGTCTTGCCCTGTGACATAATTCATGACTCACCTCGAGTGTGCATGTACGGAGAAAGAGAAGCCGAGCTCGATTGGCAGGACAGTCTGGACACCCTGGAGGAGGAGCGCGACATAGCCAAAGCCCCTTCCGCATTTTATCAGCAACAGGCTCGCAGATACCAAAGCAGAGAAGTACGGGCCAAAACTTATAACGTTGGCGAACTAGTTCTACGCCTGCCGGATAAGAAGAAGAACAAGCTTGAGCCCAAATGGGAAGGTCCCTTCATTATTGACCAAGTTCTGACCGGTGGAGCGTACCGACTGCGGGATGCATCGACTAGTCGACTCGAGCCGAACCCATGGAACGCGGCCAGGCTCCGAAGATTCTACGCCTAGCACCGCACTCTATGTTCGTCCCCTCCCTTTGTCCAATTTTTGCATATACATTATCTGTCTTGTTTTTCTTCCTTCCTTTCTTTTATTCTTTCTCTAGGCCTTCAAGGGACAACTTTTGCCTCGCTTGCACATTATAGATGCGCTAGCCGCGCTCATCATACCTGGGGGCTTCTTTCACAGAAGCTTAATTATTTATCTGGGCCTCAGGCCCCGCACATGTGTCATGCTTCCGCATGTACCTTTTTTCGCCATTATATGCATCGATATGACTTAAGTTTTGGCCAAGCCGGGTTGCCTGGCTCTTGTATTTATGCCCTACGTTCCCGTTAATTCGGCTAGGGCATAAGGGGAGCACCTCTGCGATTGTTACTGCCGGGTGATCCAGATGTGTACCTTAGACTGGGTGAAGCCGAAAGCTAGCGTTCTTAAGGGAATATTCGGTCGGTGAACAAAAGATGATTTTTATTTATTGTCCATATCTGCCCCCAGATGTTTTTTCTGCGTTTCCTATTGCAGTCCGGACATGCACTTTAGGGCATGCTTACCCAGGGAAAGGAACCCTTAACGAAACTATTCTCCCTGGAAGATGTTTCTTACTACCCATGTAATATAACATAACTAGTTGGGCACTTGTATGTTCAAGAACTAATGACCCCTACGCCTGGTCTCCACGCATACCCCGGTTCTTATATAACTGAGCGGGTATTTGGATACACTCCGGACTGTCGGGTCCCGAGGTTGAAGCGAAAAGGTCCGCCAAGACAAATGATCTACAATCCGGCTAGAAGGCATTATACATGTCACATTAATTACATAGTCATGCAGACTGACTAAATTCCTCTTCTATACCATCCAACAGGCGGTCTAGCTTACAATCCTGTTGGGAATACTTTGCGGCTAATTCTACTTGCCCATAAACTAAGCTAACGGGGATCTCTTTTTCCGTCGGGCCCCACAGGTCCGACCTCAGCCATGTGATTTGGGTCTGCCTTGGTATACCGCGTCTTCACCATGGCCCAAGCTTCTCTGGCACCTTGTTGGCAGGCCGATATCTTCCATAATCGGAAGCGCCGCCGTGCTCCCTTGAGCTTCTCTGCAAGCTCTGCAACACCCTCTGGCAGGGAGAAGGACGGCCACAAGGCATGGGCAACACCCTGCATCACCTGCCGAACTTGTTCGTGCAGATGTGATAGCTCGGATAGAAGATCACCCGCAGACCCGAGCATTTCCTCCGCGGGATGACCCGTCAAAATACCTACAGACATAACGCTGTTAGTCAGCTTCCTCGCCGAACTCCTTTAAAAGGATTCGTTCAAGCACTTACGGAAAATGCCGCACCGAAGCCGCTTATTCTCCTTCTCGGAGTCTGCAAGCTGGCCCCGAACGTCTTTTAGTTCCACGCTCAGCTTAATATTGGCATCTTGGAGATTGTTTTTCTCCCGCCTAACCTCAGTCAGCACGCGTTTGCCAGCCTCTAGCTGTCGCATAACATGCTAGTCCTCCGGATTTTCTCCGGATTCATCTGCAACATCTGTTGTTAGATCTGCAGCCATGTCGCACATTATATGGTAACCATCATTCTTTAAAAGTAAATGTTACCAACAGGTGACTTTTTCGGTTCCTGCAATGCGGCCACAGCAGCCCGTAATTGGGTCTTGCATTCCTCTAGCTCCTGTGACAGCCTAGTATTCTTCTCTGTAAGAACCTGCACAATAAAGATGATCCTTAAACCAGTTCTGCTAACTGTTTCAAGTCTCAGGGGCTACTGATACATATAAATCGTCAGATTTACTTACCCGTACATCCTTTACATACTGATCCGTGGCTCTGGCTAGACCATCTTGAGCAGCTCGGAGGTACGCCTCTCCAGAATTGAAGGCATCAAATGCCTCTGGTGAGAAACAAGCGTCACGGAGTACGGCCCGACGGCGCCTATGATTCATGGCGCTTTCCACCTCTGAGTTTGTAGCGGGTAATCTATCTGCATCCTCTGTAGGGGGATTATCCGGCGCCCGCCCCATATCGGCTTCCGCCTCTATGTCCGGTCCTAGCGCCTGGCTGGTGGAAGCATGATTAGTAACATCACCGGACATATTCCGGCGAGCGTTTTTTCTGTTAAAGAAACACGGGCGTCATTATATTTCGAGAAAGACGACAACCACGGAGCGGGGTTTGCTATACCTTTGCTCCGGTGTCTCCGTCCTGACCGCCTTCCTTTTTGGCCTACCCGGCCTCAGTGCCTCCTGTTGGCGCGTTGCTGCGGGTTCGGCAGGGCGTCCCGAATGCCTTCCCTGTAAAAATGCCATGTGTATATGGTGGGTGAAGTGTCTAAAAGGGGATCCTAGTTTTGGAGTTGGGATTTTTGTTTTTTCTTACGTGCGATGCAGGGAGCAGTCCGGGATAGTCGGTCGTAATGGCCACCATGGCATCGTCGCAGCTTAACTGATAGAACTGCCGGTCTATCAGCTCCACGAATACAACCGAATCTTCTTCAAGTCCGGAGTCGAGGGCCCGGTCAGGGTCCTCTGGTTGTGGAGAAGGGCTGTTGACCTCCTTTATGGCTTTTCGCAGTTCCTGCCGCAAAGTGGCAAGGTCAATACTTACGACAAAGAATGCGGGAAAAATGGGAGCAGGGAGATATAACTTACCCAGCTTGGAGGATTGTACATGGAGAATCCATCCCGTGGCTTGATGCGGGTGAACTCCTCTTCCTCACCCTTGAACAATTCGGACAGAATTTTTGCTAAAGCGGCAGCATTGTCCGGACCCTTACGCCCGCAGCGGGTGGCGTCATCCGCCCCATTATAACACCACAAGGGGTGCCCACGATATTGAAGTGGTTGCACTCCCCGCATTATGCAAATTGACATAACTTCGATTACTGTCAATCCTGATCGAGCCAGTGCTTTAATTCGGTTCATCAGATAGAGGACTTCTCCATTATCTTCCACCTGGGGGCTCCGTGGGCGCCAACTTCGGCGTTTCTTCAGAGGAGCATTGTTGAACTTAGGAAGACCCTGCCGAACAGGGTCCGGAAGGGGAACGTCCTCCATATAAAACCATTCTGAAGGCTAGTCTTTGGGTGACTTCTTTGGAGTACCGGACAGGTATCCGGTATCGGCGATGCGCCATATTTTGGCTCCGCCCACTTGATAAAGTGACCCCCTCTGTGTGCGAGGGACGAGGCAAAATAGCCTTTTCCACAACTCGAAGTGAGCCTCGCAGCCCAGGAACAACTCGCAGAGAGCCACATAGCCGGCGATATGTATGATGGAGGTGGGGGTGAAATTATGTAATTGGAGGCCGTAGAACTCCAGGAGCCCGCGGAGGAATGGATGAATTGGAAATCCGAGTCCCCTTAATAGATAGGGAACAAGGCAGACCCGTTCCCCCATAGAGGGACAGGGAATGCTCTCCGCTTGCTCCCCGCCATTATAGGTGGGAAGCCCGGCTTGAATGGGCACCATGTATGCCAGAGGGAGAAATCCCTTAGTCTGCAGTTCGACTGAACGACTGTCTGGGACTGAACACCTCTCCCAATCACCGGGCTTAGGGCTTCGGGGGCGGGAGGAGGAGCTACGGACGTCGGCCATGCTGGAGTGGATCTTTCCGGAACGCGCTCTGATGGACTCTCGCTGGGGGAGGATGGTATGGATCGGATCTAAGGATCCCCATCCCTTTAATAGACAATTTATTTATTTGGCTAGGGGGGCGAATGTAAAAACGCCCTGGCGCCTCGTATTCATTCGACGCGTGGGAGAAAGCCCTTATTGGGCACAGAAGCCAAGAGGTCCAAGCATTTATGGGACCGGACACTGCTTTACAAACATTCGAAAGATGGAGAAGAACCCGCCTTGCAATGCTGAAGACAATACTGCATGCCGGACTCATCATCATTGAAGCCTGGTTCAGGGGCTACAGAGGGAGTCCTGGATTAGGGGGTATCCGGACAGCCGGATTATATCCTTTGGCTGGACTGTTGGACTATGAAGATACAAGATTGAAGACTTCGTCTCGTGTCTGGATGGGACTCTACTTGGCGTGGAAGGCAAGCTAGACAATTCGGATGTATATATCTCCTCCTTTGTAACCGACCTTGTGTAACCCTAGCCCCCTCTGGTGTCTATATAAACCGGAGGATTTTAGTACGTAGGACAACATACAATCATACCATAGGCTAGCTTCTAGGGTTTAGCCTCTCAGATCTCGTGGTAGATCAACTCTTGTAATACCCATATCATCAAGAATAAATCAAGCAGCACGTAGGGTTTTACCTCCATCAAGAGGGCCCGAACCTGGGTAAAACATCATGTCCCCTGCCTCATGTTACCATCCGCCTTAGACGCACAGTTCGGGACCCCCTACCCGAGATCCGCCGGTTTTGACACCGACATTGGAATGGTTCCGGGTGAAATCGGGAGTATACCGGAGCACCGGAAGGTTACCTGAACCCCTCGGGAGGTATATGGGCCTTATTGGGCCTTAGTGGAAGAGAGGGAAAAGAAGCAAAGGAGGGGGCGTGCCCCCGCCCACAAGCCCAATCCGAATTGGGTGGGGGGCAGCCCCCCTTTCCTTCCTTCTCTCCTAGAACCAACAAAGGGAAGGGGGGAATCCTACTCCCGGTGGGAGTAGGACTCCCTTGGGGCGCGCCTAGAGAGGCCAGCCAGGTCGTGGTGGGCACACGGCAGATGCCAAGGGATGGCTAAAGAGAGGAGGAGGCTCGAGGGCGCTGGTGGAGTCCAGAGGCGAGGTTGGCATGAGCGGGCGCGGGACGCCGGACATACCCAGGTTCGGGCCTCTCCGGAGAGATAATACCCCTAGTCCTGCTGAGTGTAGTTGGATGATCGATAGTACAATGTTGCTCCTGGAGCTGTATGGAGGAGGAAGGAAGCTGACCAAGGCTTAGGCCGTTCCCTCTCCTTGGGCGTTGCTAACTAGGTGTGTTTGATGGAATGAGTTCTGTTTGCCCTCCTCTCTCGTGATCGCGGGCTCCCGGGGGGTTTTATAGTCCAACCCCCCAGGGGTACAATGGTAATTTTACAAGTTGGTGGGTCCGTATTGTCGGTGTCCGGGAACCCGGGCTGGGTCCCGCTGAGGGTTTTTGGTTCGCCGGGTTCCCCTAGGTGCGGGCCCCGCATGCCTAGGGGGACTGTGCGCCGTCTTGTCGATTGTGAGGGTGTGGCCGAGTCGAGTCGTGTACATTGCTCTCTGTCAAGTCGCCGCTTGCTATTGTCAGCGGTGAAGGCAGGGGCACTGTAGCCACGCCGGCCCTGGTCCATGGGTAGGTGCGGGGCACTGTTGCTACGTACCCGCTGACCAGAGGCATGGGCGGGCCACTGTTGCCTCGGTCATCATTGATTGAAGTCTCGTCCCATCATACGGCCTGGATGGGATAGGAGTTGACCAGTGGCTGGATTGCGTAGCACGCCACGGGTGGTGCTGGCTTGTTGAGGAGGCCTTGCTCGTGCCGGGTTCAGCTGTCTTGCGCTAGTTGTTGAGGCCGAGTCGACGCGTCTTGCTGGGTCGGCTAGTCTGGCCGGCTTGCGGGGCTTGGCCGGGTCGAGCGACCCGGCCAAGCGCGTGCCGGTATTGAGGGGCAGTGCCAACCCTGTTATTTTTGAAGAGGATCCAGGTTCCGTTGCCTGCCCGGGGTCCATCCCCCCGACAGTAGTCCCCGAAGCTGTGAAGGTCCACCGTCTTCGGATGAGTGGGCCTTCGCAGTTTCCCCCTTAAGCAAGGTGGATTCTGCGAGCGCCGGGTCCGACAACACCCACCGTGTGCCGGTTTTTTCGGAAACCAGATCGCGGCATCCCAACCGCTGCGGGGACCGAGAAGTCCGCCGAATCTTGGGACGATCCCTCGGGCTTCGCGCGGGCGGCACGTGGTGCCCGAAAGTCGGAGGGGCCTGACAGGCCACGCGCGTGATGGGACCGGGCGGCAGGCCGGGGCCCACCGTTGCGCGCCCTTGGCCGAAGCACGCGGATTTATTGCGGCGTCCGGGGGCCGGTTGCTCTTCCCCGGGCAGTTACTGCGCGTGTACGTGCGCACTTATTGCGGGGTAGTGAAACGGGTGCGTGTAGACGATCCCACTTTCCCACTTCCCGACGTTCAAACCGAGGGTTATAATTGGGGGGAAGGGGGCGGCGGACATTATTCTCGCTCACGCCCTCCTGTCCCTTTGCTCTCGCTCCGCTCTTTGCAACCGACGCACCGCGGCGCCCGCTGCTCCGAGCAAAATTTCTTCGCCGTCCATCTTCCTTCTTTTTCTTCTTCCTTTGATCATGTTGCTGCCATCGGGCTCCTAGATGGGCTCGAGCGTCACCTCCGAGGACATCACCCAACTCCAGGCGGCGCGACGCCTGCCGCGGGAGACGGACGTCAGCGTCCGCCTGCCACGGGGCGAGCAGAGGCCTTGGCCCGAGGGGCAGGAGCGCGTGGTCTTCCTCACGCACTTCGAGCGCGGGTTCGGGCTGCCGGCGAGCACCTTCTTCCGCGTGTTCTTGGAGTTCTTCGGGCTCCAGCCGCATCATCTTGGCGCCGCCGCCATTGTCCAGCTCTCCAGCCTCGTCACCCTCTGCGAGGGGTACCTGGGGGTCGAGCCTTTGATCAACCTCTGGGCGCGCTTCTTCTCCATGAAGCAGCAGGGCCCGTCGGCCGGGGAGTTCGCCGACTGCGCCGCCGCCGTCATCTCGAAGCGGTCGGGGGCGGATTTCCCCAAGATCCCGCTGGAGGATTCTGCCAAGAAGTGGCAGAACTCCTTCTTCTACGTCCGCAACCTTGGACGAATCGCATCAATCTTTCGGCCTTCGCCATCGCACCGCCGCAGGCGAACACAAACTAGGGCTATTCGCCCAGGCGCCTGTCGCAGGAGATCGTCAATATCTGCGAGCGGGTGACGGTCATGAGGACGCAAGAGGGGCTCACCGGCACCGACCTCCTCGCCGCGTTCATCAAGTGTCGGGTCCTTCCGCTTCAGGGGCGCTCTTGCCTCATCGGTGAGATGGTCGGCCTTCAAGACCCCAACCGCATGGGGTCGACACGGCTGTCCGGGGCGCAGGTCGCGCGCGGCGTGAATGACATCTCCAAGGCCAACCTTGGGGAGGACTAGGAGTTCGGCAACGCGCCGTACATCCGGTCGAAGCCGGCGCCGCAGGTGAGTGTCTGGTCTTCTTACTTTGCGGCCATGCACCTTCTCATCTGTCCTGACGTGACGCAGGTGGTACTTGTGAACGCGATTCAGCATCCTTACGCCTGGGCCTCGTCGCAGGTGGCGCCGGTGGCGCCAGAGGAGCCCACGGCTCACGGCGGGGAGGATGAAGCCGAACCCGACGCTGGCGCTGGGCGTCGCGTAGGTAAGTCTCGTGTTTTTCTTCTTTGTGTCTTGAATTGCTGACTGCGGCACGGAACGGTCGATGCTGATGCCAGTTGTTGGTGTAGCTGCGTTGGGCGGGGGAGGCGGCGACGCGGGCGGAGCCGGGTCCTCGCATGGGGCGGCGCCGAGCCGCCCGCATGGGAAAGACAGCATCGCGCCGCGACCCTAGGCCCCGAAGCGCATGGCGGACCCGGCCGGGGCCGGGAGGCCAGCCAAGAGGAAGCGCGGTGGCGGGCACGGGGGGCCAACCCCGGTCCCGATCTTGGTGGGGTGAGCTTCATTTCTTGTTTGCGCTCAGCCTTTTCTTTTCTTGAGCTAGTCTTGTTTCTTTTGCGCTCATTCTGTCTTCTTCTTTAGGTCGGCAATCGCGCTGGCGAGGGCGGCGGCGGAAGCCGCGGCCGCCGAAGGGGCCGAGTTTCGCAGGAGCCGGTCCAACCTTGCCGACCAGACCGAGGTGGATGAACAAGCCGACTCCGACCTTGGCCTGGATCCGAACGACACCGAAGCCGTGGCCTGGCGGGACAGGAACCGAGCCAAGGCGGAGCTGAAGGCGGCGGCGGTCCGAGCTTGGACCGACGCGGCGGCGGCATGGGCGCGAGGCGAGGCGGAGTCGGCCTGGCGTGAGATGCCGGAGGGCACGGTGGTGGCAGCGACGGTCTTTGAGCCGTCGCTGGCGAGGGAGCGCGGCCGTGGAGGCCGGGCTGCGGTGGTGATCCCCGACCGGGCGGTCGTGGAGGTGGCAGATGACTCCCCGCCGCGGGCTGACATGGTCGGGCGAGCGGGGGCTGATGGTGGCGGACGCGGCGCCGTCTTGGAAGAGACGCTGTGGGTGGCGGTGTCGGAGGCGCCGCCGGTTTTGGAGGAGGCACCGCGGGCGGCGGTGCCGGAGGCCGCCCCAGCAGCTGGGCCGGAGACGGCGACGCAGGGCGTCCCGGCATCCGGGTCGTCGTCGATGCCGGGAGGGGCGTCGGAGGAGGTGCTGGCCGCGTCGCGAGCGGCCAGCGGGGAGTACGCCTTGGTGCCTCGGTAGGGAGGGCGCCGAGCTGCCGTGCCGCAGCCGGCACGGAGCAGGAGCGCCGTTGTCTTCGGGCCCCAGACCCAGGAGGAGGCGGGGACGCCATCAGTCGCCGCCTGCGAGGCCGGACGAAACGGCTCGAGGCCGAGGTGGAGCGGACGCGCGACCTGGAGCGCACCGTTCTGGTAAGTTTTCTTGTAATTTCCTCTTTGTGGGGGCGCGCCAGCGCACCCACTGGGTGTAGCCCCCGAGGTTCGGGCCAACTACGTAGTAGTTGGGTCGAATCTTTAGAGTGTTGGTCTTGTTCTGACTTCTGCTTTGTTCAGCATCTTAACGCCTTCCGGGCTGCGGCCTCTAATCGTCTCCGAGGCAAGCACCGGGAGCTCAAGGAGCAGCACGCCGCCAAGGAGGAGGAGCTCCGCGTTGCCGCGGGTATTCTTGTGCTCTTTTCTAGTGGGGGCGCGCTAGCGCACCCACTGGGTGTAGCCCCCGAGATTCGGACCAACTACGTAGTAGTTGGGCCAAATCTTAAGTCTTGTTTTTTTCTTCTGTTGAGTCCTTCTTTTTCACAGCCGAGGTGCTGTCCTGACGGACTCGTCTGCTCCGGGCTGGTCATCACTACGACCGGGTCGTCACTAACACCGGTCGTTTTGGCGTCGGGGCGGCGCAGGCGAGGGCGGAGGCGGCCGCGGCTCGGCGGTCCCTTGACGAGGCCAACCAGCTACATGAGCAGCTAGCGGGTCACAAGAGCTGCCTCGAGGCCGAGGTGGAGCACCTTAAGGCGGAAGCCGCCAAGGTGGTAGAGGCGCAGCAGGCCCTGGTGGAGGTAGACCAGCAGCGTGGCCAGCTGGCCGACGACAAGGGTCGGCTCCCGGCCGAGGTGGATCGCCTGCGGGAGCAGGTCACCACGGCTGAGGGGGGCCGTCAGGACGAGGCCCGTCGCCGTGAGACGATCAAGAAGGCGGTCGAAGACTAGGACGCCGAGCTGAGGCGGCCCTTGCCAAGGCAGCCGATCTGGAGAAGGCGCTCAAGGAGCGCGATCGCGCCATCGAACGGGAGCGGCGTGGTATGTTGCTTGAAGCGCAGCACCTGGAAGAGTCCTTCTCCAGTAAGTGCTTTTTCTTGTCGTTTGCCGGGTTGGGATCCGACCTTTCTTCCTTGTTGTTCTTCTTCTAACTTGCTTCTTCCTTTGCGGCAGGGGCCTTCCCGGAGACGCAACGGCTGGCGGAGGAAGCCGGCCGCCATCAGCGCGACCTGATCGGCGTCGTTGGGTCCGGGACGGATCCGCGGGTGGCCTGGACCTTCCCGGAGATCATCGCCGCCGCTGAGGCCCGCCTGCAGGCCCTGGGAGTGCACCTGGGGCGGCTGTCCAAGGCCGGCACCGTGATGACGGCGGCACTATGGCCGGGCTCCGTCGAACCGAGCAGCTTCTCGCGCCTGGCACGTTGGTTGGAGATGGGGCCGGACCGGCTTGGCGAGTGGCGCGTCTCCGCCGCTTGTACTGGTGCTGAGATGGCGCTCCGGTTCGCGCTGTCCTGGCATCCGGACCTACAGCTGGACGCGTTGATGGGCCAGCGGGCCGGTTCAGAGCAGCACTTGCAGGAGCAGGCCGGCCGGATCGCCTCCTGGGTCAGCTACATCACCGAGTTCGCCTTCCACGAAGAGTTCCGTCCGGAGCGGACGGAAGACGGCAGGGCCGTGGATGGTGAAGACTACGGCTTGCTCCTCCACGATTCGGAGGGGAGCTCGGAGGAGACGGGCGTCTACCGCGACGCGGGCGCTGAGGAGGACACCGGCGCCTTGCTGGACCCGGAGGCCGCCAGGGGAGAGCCGTCGACGTCGCGACGCGGCGCTAGAGATGCCTAAGACACTTTGTAAAATTTGTTAAATAGCAGGTCCACATACCCACTAGGGGTTTTTAGGGTGTAGTGAACTCGGGCCGTGGGCCTTTCCTTGAATATTTGTGTAAATGTCGTGGGTGATTTAGCTTTTTGCCTTCCGCGTTTTGGACCGATTTCATGCGTTTTTTACTTTCTCAAACCCCCCCCCCCCCCCCCCGCGCGAGTAAGACGGCCGAGGCTCCGGTCCGTGACAAGGAGTTCGGTTCTTTGAGAGGAGCGCGCAGGACTTGGGTCCCTCGAAACGTTGAGCGCGAGCGAAACACCCACTGGGCCGGCTGGCGGCAATCCGGCGAAGCCAGTTGGCGAGCAGCCGGTCGTGCGGCTGTTCATTCGATGAATGGCGGGCCGGGTTGATCGACCTGGCAGCCTTTGACTTAGTGTATGAAGCGTAAAGGAGCTTTGGCCCGTTGTGCTTGCCAGCCGACTGCCAAAGCTGGATCTGGGGCTTTATGGCGAAGTGGGGGACCGCAACATCCTAACTTTATCAGGAATCACCAAGTAAGGCGGCGGGGTGGCGATCGAGCTGGCCAGCCCCCGAGCCCCCGGGTCGAGCGAGTCGGACCGGTGGCCGGGTTCAGTGGTATAGTGATGCAAGAAAATAGGACACAATAAATTGGTCGACAAAAGGCAGCCCCCGAGTCTTGTTCGAGGACCCCGTAGTATCATGCATTTACAAAAGGCGACGAGACATATGCTTGTGCGGCTAACTGTAAAACGGGTGGAGGAGTTCCGCGTTTAACGGCCGGGTCGTTTCTTCACCGGCGGTGTCCTTATTGCGCTTCCTTGACTTGCGTGCGTCGATGAGGTAGTAGGCGTTGCGGTCGCGCAAGGCCCTACTCATGATGAATGGGCCCTCCTATGGAGGGGACAACTTGTGCTGGACTGCCTGCTCTTGGATGAGTCGGAGGACGAGGTCGCCCTCGCGGAACGCGAGGGGTTTGATCTTCTTGCTGTGGTAATGCCTCTGGCCTTGCTGGTAGATGGCCGAGCAACTGAGTTCCAGGAGGCGTGCCTCTTCAAGCAGGTCGACGCCATCTTCGCGAGCTTCTCTGCCTTCGGCTTCGGTGTACATCGTGACGCGCAGCGAGTCGAACTCGACGTCGGTCAGGATGATGGCTTCGGCTCCATAGACAAGGAAGAATGGGGTGAACCCGGTCGACCGATTCGGCGTGGTGCGTAGACTCCAGAAAACGGCTGGCAACTCATCAAGCCAGCTGCCGGGTGAGCGGATGAGTGGCTCGACGAGTCGCGTCTTGACGCCGGACATGATGAGTCCATTGGCCCGCTTGACCTGCCCGTTGGACTGCGGATGCGCAACGGAGGCCAGGTCGAGGCGGATGCTGGATACGGAGCAGTATTGTTCGAGCGCGCCCTTGGCGAAGTTGGTGTCGTTGTCGGTGATGATGCTGTTTGGCATGCCGTAGCGCACCGCTATGTTCTTGATTAACCGGACGGCTGTTGGCCCGTCCAGTTTCTTGATTGGTCTTGCCTCGATCCACTTGATGAATTTGTCCACTGCCACCAGCAGGTGCATCATGCCACCTCGAGCGGTTTTGAAGGGTCCCACCATGTCGAGTCCCCAGGCCACGAAGGGCCAGGCGTTCGGTATGATGCGGAGTGCTGACGCCGGCTGGTGACTGCGTTTACTGAAGCGCTGGCATCCCTCACACTTGAGGACGAGCGACTCGGCGTCTTGGAGGGCCGTGGGCTAGTAGAAACCATGGCGGAACGCCTTGGCCACCAGGGATTGTGACGTGGCGTGGTGCCCGCACTTGCTCTGGTGTATGTTGCGGAGGATGTCGATGCCCCGTTCCTGCTCGACGCAGCAGTGGAACACGCCGGTGGAGCTGCGCTTGACGAGCTCGTTGTTTATGATGCTGTAGGCGGATGCCCGGCGTTGCACTTGCCCAGCTTCAGTCTCGTCCATGGGGAGAACCCCGTTCTCCAAAGATTCTGATATTGGGAGGGCCCAAGATGGAGCCGTAACCACGGCGAAGACGGCCACCAGGTTGGGTTCCAAGTCGGCAGCCCCCGAGCCGGGTTGAGCAGCCCCTGGGTCGGGTATGGCGACGACCGGGTCTGGTACGATGGTGGCCGGGTCGAGCTAAGCAGAGCAGTCCCCGGGCCGGGTTCGGCAGTCCCGGGCCGGGTTGAGGTGCGGCCGGGTCGTGTGGAACGTGGATGGACTCGGAGTCCGGCGATGGCTTGACGGACGGCTTGCGCAGGTGCTCAAGGGAGATGCCAGATGGGATGGCTTGTCAAGACGAGGCGATCTTGGCGAACGTGTCAGCTGCTTCGTTCTCCGCACGCGGGATGTGGAGGAACTCGCAGCCCTTGAAGGATCTGGACAGCTTCTGGACAAGGAAGCGGTAGCTTGCCATGTTGGAGTCACGGGCATCCCATTCGCTGGAGCACTGCTGCACCACCAGGTCCGAGTCGCCGTAGCACAGGATGCGCCGGATGCCGAGTTCCTTGGCAAGCCAGAGGCCGTGCACAAGGGCTTCGTACTCGGCGACGTTGTTGCAGGCGGCGAAGTGGATCTGGAGCGTGTAGCATAACCAGTCACCCTTTGGGGACGACAGTACGATGCCGGCCCCCAAGCCGAGTCGCATCTTGGACCCGTCGAAGTGCATGCGCCAATGCGTCGAGTCGGGAGGCGGCGGCAAGTACTGGGTCTCGGTCCAGTCGACGAGGAAGTCGGCCAGGGCTTGAGACTTGATCGTGGTGCGGGGCTCGTAGAGAATGGTGTGGACGGCTAGCTGGATCGCCCACTTGGCAACCCGGCCAGAGGCGTCCCGGCACCCGGTGATTTCTCCGATAGGCGCCATGCTCACCGCGGTGACAACGTGCTCTGGGAAATACTGCTTCAGCTTCTTGGCGGTGAGGTACACGCCGTAACACATCTTTTGGTAGTGCGGGTAGTTCTGCTTGGAGTTGGAGAGCACCTCGCTCAGGTAGTAGACTGGGCGCTGGACGGCTTGGATCTTACCCTTCTCTGGTCGCTCAACCACCAGCACCGTGCTGACCGCTCGCGAGGTGACGGCTATGTAGAGCAGCAGGGGCTCCTTGTCGGTCGACGCGGCCAGGACTGGTGCAGTGGAGAGCATGCTCTTGAGGTCTTGGAAGGCCTCGTCTGCCTTGCCGTTCCATTCGAACGGGCTCGCCTTCTTCATCAGCTGGTACAGGGGTAGCGCCCTCTCGCCCAGCCGGCTTAGAAACCGGTTTCCCAAGGCCAAGCATCCGGTGAACTTCTGGACATCGCGCAGCCGAGCCGGCTTGCGCATGCACTCGATGGCCTTGATTTTCTCCGGATTCGCCTCAATGCCGCGTTCCGAGACGAGGAAGCCGAGTAGCTTTCCAGATGGGATGCCGAAGACACATTTTTCCGGGTTGAGCTTGACCTTGTATTCGCGGAGGTTGGCGAATGTTTCCTTCAAATCATCGAGGAGCGTGAGGTGCTGCTTGGTCTTCACCACGATGTCGTCCACGTACACGTGGATATTGCGGCCGAGTTGCGGCAGCAGGCATTTCTGTATGCAGCGCTGGAAGGTGGTGCCGGCGTTCTTCAAGCCGAACGACATGGTGATGTAGCAATACGCCCCAAAGGGCGTGATGAAGGACGTCTTCAGGGCATCGGCCGGGTCCAGCTTGATCTGGTGGTAGCCGGAGTAAGCGTCCAGGAAGGACAGGAGCTCACACCCGGTGATCGAGTCAATGACTTGGTCGATCCGCAGAAGGGCGAACGGATCCTTGGGACAGGCCTTGTTGAGGCTGGTGTAGTCTATACACATGCGCCAGGTCTTGTTCTTCTTCAGGACGAGAACTGGATTGGCCAGCCACTCGGGGTGAAACACTTCCATTACGAAGCCGGCCGCCAAAAGCTTGGCAACCTCTTCACCAATGGTTCTTCTTTTTTCTTCGGAAAATCGTCGTAGGGGTTGACGGATAGGCTTGGAGTCCTTGCGAACATGAAGTTTGTGCTCGGCGTACTTCCTCGGGATACCCGGCATGTCCTTGGGGGTCCATGCGAAGATATCCTCATTCTCACGGAGGAAGTCGATGAGCTCGCCTTCCTATTTGTTGTCGAGGCGGGCACCTACGACGACGTACTTGCTGTAGCTGGGGTCTTCTGGGTTGAGCTTCACTTTCTTGATCTCCTTGGAGGGCTTGAAGGCGGCCTCATTGGCCGGGTCCGAGGTCGGGATCGACGTGGCGGAGGCCTCGCCTGCCAGGGCAACGATCCGATCGAGCTGGCGTCGTTCCTCAGCAATGACCAGCGGCCGACCAACTTGGCACCGTCTCGGGCGCATTCCAGGGACTTGCGGTAATCACCGGTGATGGTGATGAGGACCTTGGGACCCGGAATCTTCATCTTCAGGTATGCGTAGTGGGGAACCGCCATGAACTTGGCGAGCGCGGGCCGACCCAGCAACGCGTTATACGCGCTGGACAGGTCCACCACCTCTAACCAGATCGGTTCGCGCCGGAAGTGGCTGTTGTCACCGAACAGGACATCTAGCCAGACCCGGCCAATGGGGGCGCAGGATAGGCCGGGCATGATGCCGTGGAAGATCGTTCGGGTCGGCTCCAGGTCCTCGGCCTTGAGGCCGAGCTTGGTCATCGTGTCACGGTAGAGGATGTTGATGCTGCTGCCGCCTTTGATGAGGACTCAGGAGAACTTGCATGTGCGCCGCGCGATGATGGTGGGGTTGAGGACGAGGGCGTAACCACCCGGACTCGGCATGACTGCCGGGTGATCCTCCCGGGTCCAGGTGATCGGGCGATCCGACCAATGCATGAACTCCGGCTTGGCCGGGACGACGGTGTTCACCTCCTGCCGAAGGAGGCGCTCGCTGCGCTTGTCGTCGCCGAGGCTGGTGAAGACGAAGTAGGTCGCGTTCTGGTCCTGATAGGCATCGTTGCGCACCGCGCCGCCAGCTGGAGGCGGTGTTGGAGGCGGAGGCGGTTGTCCCGCGCCTGGAGCCGGAGCCGGAGGGGGCGGGACGTCGCCCCTCATGATGCGCTTGGTGATGGTGCACTGCCGAAGCGTGTGCGTGGAGGGTTGTGCACCGCTGTGGTGCTTGCAGGCGGCGTCGAGCATCTGCTCGAAGCTCATGGCGGGTTGCCATGCTGTCTTGCCGGTTTGCCGGCGCTTCGGCGCCGGGTCCACCGCGGGCTCGGCGGCCGCGACGAGCCAGTTGTCGCGACGCCGCGCCGGCTGGTCGGCCTTGCGCTTGTTGTTCTGGTGATGTTGCTGCCGTCTGCTTTCGTCGGCCGGCTTCAGAGGGGGAACCGGCTTCGCCTTGCCGGCTTCATCCAGCGCCACCTGGATCTTCATGGCGGAGTCGGCGTTGTCGTACTTGTCCGCTGTCACCATGAGCGCGGCCATGGTGGCCGGCTCGGAGCGTAAGAGCTTGTGCTTGAGGAGGGTGTCGTCTCGGCACCCGTTGACGAAGTACTGGATCACCTGGACTTCATGGACGCCCTCGCAGCTATTCCGGAGCTCGGTCCAGCATGCGAGGTACTCACGGCCGGTCTCCGTAGGTCCCTGCACGCACATGGCGAGCTGGCTAGGGCGTTCGGGTCGCTTGTAGGTCCCCGTGAAGTTGTGGATGAAGGCCTCCTCGAAGTCCACCCACATGTTGATGCTGCCCATCGGCAGGCTGTTCAACCATGTGCGGGCCGACCCTTGGAGTATGAGCGGTGCGTAGCGCACAGCGAAACGACGATTGGCACCGGTGATGCCAATGGCCGTGGTGTAGTCGGTGAGCCAGTCTTCTAGCTTCACCGTCCCATTGTACTTGGGGGTGTCGCGGGGGAGCATGAATCCTTTGGGGAAGGGCTCCTCCCGGATGCGGGGGCCGAAGCACGCCGGCCCGATAGCGTCGCTCTCCTCCATCTCCAGGGAGTGAGCGAGCCAATCGAGGTGGTGGCGAGCATCGGCGTCGTCGATGGTGCGCGGGCCGAGTCGACTTGCGGCCAGGCCACAGGGGGCCGGGTCGGTTGGAGCTGGACGCCGGCCATGCGGGCTGGGTCCGCATTGGATATCTAGGACGGGCTCGTTGCCCAATCCGCCGGCGGCTGCACCGGTCGGGTCGCGCCGAGTCCGGGCTCGGCCGGAGTGCACCTCGCCGGGGGGCGAGGAAGTGGTGTGCAGAAGTTCACCGGACCCGCCAAGGTGGGCGGAGCCGAATCCCGCCGGCTTGGCGAGCTGGTTGAGGCGGTCCTGTTGGGTGTTGGCGGCATGGTGGAGTTCGCGCATCCGCCTGATGCGCTCTTTCAGCTCCTCACCCGCGAGCTGATCCAGGCCGGCTGCGGCTGCCTGGGCAGCGTGCATGTTCTTCACTGGGGTCTTGTAGACGGTTGGGACGGCGCCAAGGGCCCGGCCGATCGCTCCTCCCCGGGCTCGCACATCGGCGACCCGGCTTGGGTCGGCCGCGGCGGGCGTGAATCCGTAGGCGGCATCGCGCTCCAGTTGAGCGGCGTCCAGGCGACGCTGAGTGGCGGCGAGCGTCTCGGATAGGTCCAGCATCT
>NC_053023.1:192851899-192885538 GCF_003073215.2 Triticum urartu
TGTGTCTCTAGGGTGCCCCCTTCCCCGTATATAAAGGAGCAAGGGGGGTGTGGCCAGCCATAGGGAGAGGCGCGCCAGGAGGAGTCCTACTCCCACCGGGAGTAGGACTCCTGTCGGTGTCAAAACCGACGAATCTCGGGTAGGGGGTCCCGAACTGTGTGTCTAGGCCGGATGGTAACAGGAGGCAGGGGACACGAAGTTTTACCCAGGTTCGGGCCCTCTCGATGGAGGTTGTCGTGGAATTTTCATGGCAGATGTCCTTAGTGTCAGGACTTAGTCGCGAGGCCAACGCATCTATGTGGTAGCTTGAAAGGGGTTGAGCGGGACGAGAGACGCGATGTTTTACCCAGGTTCGGCCCCTCATGGTGGAGGTAAAAACCTACATCCTGCTTCCTTGATATTGATTATGATGATCACGGTTACAAGAGTGCTCTATCTTGAGAGCTATTGTCTAAACCTAACTTGTCCAACTTGTGGAACTTGTGAATCTTGTCCCTCTTGGGGTGCCCTGCCCCTCCTTATATATGTTGAAGGGGCGGGTTACATGTGGAGTCCTATTAGGATTAGGATTAGTCTACCTTCTAATACAAACCGGATACAAGTCCTGGTCTTAACTCCTTGTAAGGTAAATATTCCTCATGCCCTTCCTCTTAAACCGGCCCAGCATTAAACGTGAACCGGCCTTCTGGGTCTTGGGCCTTGTCATCCGTCTGTCCCGTACGCCGGATCACCAATGAGTCATAATGACCAGGTGGGTTACTTGTAAACCGCCAGGGCGGGTCGCCAATGAATCGCCAAGTGTCAGCCGGATCTCAAGTAAACCGCCAACTCCGGCCGGGTTATACTTCCGGCCGGTTTATGCCGCGGGGTATATCCCCGACAGAGGTAAAACTCTACGTCCTGCTTGATTAATATTGATGATATGGGTATTACAAGAGTTGATCTACCACGAGATCAGAGACGCTAAACCCTAGAAGCTAGACTATGGTATGATTGTTGATGTGTATCTTCTCCTACGGACTAGAACCCTCCAGTTTATATAGACACTGGAGAGGGTTAGGGTTACATAGAGTCGGTTACAATGGTAGGAGATCTGAACATCCGTATCGCCAAGCTTGCCTTCCACGCCAAGGAAAGTCCCTTCCGGACATGGGACGGAGTCTTCAATCTTGTATCTTCATAGTCCAGGAGTACGGCTGAAGGTATAGTCCGGCTATCCGAACACCCCCTAATCCAGGACTCCCTCAGTATCCCCTGAAGCAGGCTTCAATGACGACGAGTCCGGCGCGCAAATTGTCTTCGGCATTGCAAGGCGGGTTCCTCCTCCAAGTACTTCATATAAGATTTTGAACACAAAGATAGTGTTCGGCTCTGCAAAATAAGTTTCCACATACTGCCATAGAGAGAATAATATTTACACAAATCTAATCTGCTGACGTATTCCGTGGTGCGACACACCACGGCCAAGCCTTTATCCGAGTCGTTTAATTACCCACCTCAGCGTGTTATGCGAGGTGGTTTCCCTGGCACGTCTTGTTAAAGCAGAGATCGTGTCCCCTTATTACGGGATTCTCATCAATACGGGCGTGGGTAACCCAACCGCTTCTAGGACTCCTAGATCATAGGCAAGTCCAAACGGACACGGGGAGGACGCTTGATATCCACCCTCTTTATAAAGGGACAAAGCTTTTACATTTCCCTCCCGTGCTCAATCGAATCCTTCCCCCGCCTCAAGCTCAAACGCCTAAAGCTCAGGTCAGGTGCTCCGAACCTTCAGTCATGTCCGGATCCAGCCTTCAAGGCCGATAGATGCCCTCCTCCGTCACGGAAGAAGACATCAAAAAGTTGAGGGAGGCCAGGTATCTGACCGCCGAAATGTCGCATCGGCTGCCTCCCCGGGGGCAGGCCGTCCCCTCTCCCAAACCCAACGAGAGCGTCGTGTTTGTCTCCCACTTCCTCCGAGGTCTAGGTTTTGCTCTGGATCCTTTTGTCAGGGGCTTGATGTTTTATTACAGGCTAGATTTCCATGATCTAGCTCCGGACTCCTTCTGCATATCACGACTTTTGTTGTCGTATGCGAGGCCTTCCTCCGGGTTACCCCCCACTTTGGCTTATGGCTCAAGACCTTTGCAGTAAAGCCGACGGTGATCGAAGGGCAACATGCAGAGTGTGGAGGCTCCTCAATACGCAATATGACGGGAGCTCCGTGGCCCAAAGGTTCCATCCTAGAGGTGTCTGCATTGTGGCAACAGGAGTGGTTCTACATCACAACTCCTAGAAGCGCCAAGTGGGCGGCCGCCCCCGTTTTTCGCTCGGGCCCTCCACCACGACTGATGCCATGGATCAGCAGAGGACTGAGCTGGGGTCCAGCCAAGGACGTGCCTTTACTGCAGAGCCGCATTCGAGATCTCTTCAACGACGATCTCAGTTTGGTTGCGGTAATACAAGTTATGCTGGTTCGTCAAGTCCAGCCTTGCAAACGTCGGCCCCTTCGCTTGTGGGAGTTCAATCCCGAGGGTTCGTGTGCCATTCAAAATTTTCTCGGCCTGACGCACAAGGATATGTATAAGTTATTCTTCGGACCTCAAGTAGAGTGTCCAGAAATCACTGAGGACGTGGGCCTGAGCAGTAACCGCGCCGCCGAACAGGTAAGGAATCTTCCGGCCGAACATATTATCTTTCCTTCGTTATGAAGTTATTTCTGAGAGTTTGCTTTTTCGACCAGGACTGGCTAACAAAGGCGAAGTTGATTCGGTGTTTGGCCCCCCTCCCTGAGGGTTTGGAGAATCCGGTATTGGAAAAGATGCTCCAGACCGCACCTTGCCCGGATCCCTTGAAGGAAGATACTGTGGAGGGTAATGCGGGCGGACGCGGGCCCCCAACGCTGCCTATTCTAACCGAGGGAGCGAGTGTCTCTGTGAAGGAAGACGGCCGGAAGAGGAAAAGGACTGCGCCCAGGAATTCGGAAGCCGAAGCTTCCAAACGGGAGAAGAAATCTTCCACCGGGGGCCCTACCTTGGGGGGCGCTGCTGCTGCACAAAGTCTGCGGGGGGATCAATTCTCCCGGGAGTCGTAAGTGACCCGAAAACTTTAATAGTACAGATATGCCATCCTTTTCTTCTGAGAAAATAACCACCGCATATATTTGTGCAGTTCGGGCCTTAGCCCCTCTCAAATGAGCTCGTCTTCGGGGGATCTTCTTCCAGAGATGATGGAGAGCGAGACGCCTCCTCCGGACTCCTCCGCTCCGGAAGCGGGAGACCCTGAAGTGTCGTCGCGGAGGGCCTCTCCAAGTGCGGAGAAGCCAGAAGGTGATCCAATTGATCCCTGAGGCTCCCAGTGTCCGGCTCCCGAAGAGAGTAGACAAAAGAGTCCGGCACCGTCTAGTGTGTGATCGGACGTTCTGAGGAAGTTGGTGGGGCGAGCGGCCATCTCAGATGATCACCGTGTGCTGATGAATATGGTGATGGAGAGGATATCGTCCGCCGAAAGCGGATTGCATGAAGATATTATGAGTCTACTGACAGGCTTTGAGGTACGTAAAAAGGAATGTGTAATAGTCCTGCACATGTTAGGTGTGCCCTATGTAGATAGTAGCCCCTGAGACTCTGGTTGTCGTCGGAAACGATGACGAACGGAGGATCATACTCCCAGGTAATAACCATACTGCCTTTATGTGCAGGAGATGGAAGCTCCGGTGGCCAGCCGGACTAGCCAGTTTGCTCGTTTAGAACGGCAGTTGGATGCGGCAGATGCCGACATCGAGCTTGTTAACAGAAGGCTTGACGAGGCGCAGGGTAAGTATCCTTGTCTGGTAAATGCCACATCGGAAGAGTATGATGCCAGTGTTTTTAACATGTTATGACTGCAGATGGAGCTGCCACTGTTGAAGCCTTGCGGGCGGAACTTGCCCGAGCCAAGGAACAAGCAAGATTGGGTAATGCGGCTGCTTTGAAGGCGGCCGAAGAGTTGCGAGCCAAGAAGGCCGCACATGGCGAGAGCCGGAAGAAGATGGCCAATATGGCCGTAGAATTAAAAGCCGTCGTAGACCGTTGCCGGGCTCTTGAAAAGGAAAACCAGGCGAAGGCATCGGACCTTGAGAAGGCTACTGTAACGGGAAAAGACCTCCGCTCTGCTATGAGGGCGGAGAAGGAGGAGCTGCGGGAAGCCGGGGATATTGTAGCCGAGGAGTCCTTTATGCTGCAGAGGAAGTACGGAGATCCACAGTATGCCCCTCTGGATCGGCTGTGGAGTTCGGAGGATGCGTATATGGATTTGGCGGCGAGCGCTGCCGATGCGGCCAAGTACTTCCAGAGTCAGACGGACCGTGAAGTAGACCAGCTGTTTTGGAAGCAATTCCTTTCTCCCGAGCATCCGCTTTCGTTGACGGGCCAATTAGCCGAATGGGCCGAACTAAATAGGTTGTCCGCACTCTCCATGAGGTCTGTTGTGGATCAACTATGGCCGGGAAGGTCAAAACCGAGCAGCTATTTCAGCTTGGTGCAGTAGGTCCTCGATGTGGTGCCGCGCATAAATGCGATGAAGAGGTTGGCGTGCATAGAAGGCACACGGATGGCCTTTGCCCGTGCTAAATCATACTGGGCAGAGATGGATGCTACCACTGTTGCAGCGTAGGATTCGGCCACAGGTCGAAGGGCTGCTGAGCACTACTTTGAGGAAGTTCTTGAGGGTGCTCGTTTGATAGAGACCCAGTGCTCAAAAAATATTATGTTTGAATGACATGTAATCTCATTGTAAGCGAAATGCTTTTTAAATTTTTATGAGGCTACTTTTATACTTTTTCCTGAAAGTAATGTGATGCCTCCTGGGCGGCCGTTTATGTATACATGTGTATAACCTGAAAGATTGCAGTCGTCGGCTTCAACCCCCACGCATATAATGCGGAGGTGTTCGCAGAAACACGCGTTCACACTTAACCCAACGTCTTGGTCCTATTAAGGAGGTGATAGCGGAGCGAGCGAGGCAACCGGACTATAATGCTTTAACACTTTCACTTAGCCATAGGAGTTTGACAGTGGGGCTACTAGATAGCCCCTGGTGGCTCCACACTCTCCCGATCCCGGGGTGCGTATATGCCTGGCCGGAAAGCGGCCCCTCGTTAAGGCGGAGGAATTCTAACATTCCCATGGGTCATCGAGTGGTTGACCAGTCTCACGCTAGATCATGACAGTCAGTTTTCGGCTTTCTCTACTGAGGTGCTCATCCGGATGAACCAGGGCACAATCGCAGTAGTTCTCCTGGTGCTACCTTAGCTGGTAAAGCGGAACGTAAGGCGCCAAAACACAGGAGCCGGGCAAACCCAACATTTTACCAAAGACATTTGACCAAAGACAATGATTCGGAGCTGATGCATATAGGGCCAAACTCGCGACGCCGAACACTCCCTAAGGTATTCGGTCTTTGTGGTATAAACCGGGCCTGAAGAATGGCCTTTGTAAGAAGCCCCTTGTGTCCAGGTACGTGCATTGTTCTGGCGTGGCCACATGCCAAGACGTTAGCATCCTTCTCAATGGTGGATATGTATCAACAAGAGATAGTAAAAAAGGTTTACGCAGGGTCTTAATCTAAAAAGAATCCTTGGGTCGGGTCCCTGCTGCACATCTGCGCCTGTGTCTCCGTTGTGCCATATCCTGGACGGGTGTAGCACGATGATCATCTGTAAAAGAGAGGAATTTAGGTAAAAAGGTTGTCGTGCAAAAGGATAGTTTTCTAAAGAAACCATGTATAATTCAAGATAAGAAGAAATCGCCACTCGTCTGCGTGCGTTGAGCCCCTTGTACTTTTGAAAGATAGGGGTGTGACCGTTTATTCGATATGAGTAGCAGCGCCGGACTTGATTAGTTGTGTCTGAGGTCTTGACGACCTATTGGATGCTTTTGCTGGTCCGGGCGCCTTTAGTGTGCGGCTGCCAAGGCAGCCTCACTCTCTTCGGCGCGCAGAGATCGCTTGATACTTCCGTGCACTGAAATGATGCCACGTGGACCGGGCATCTTGAGTGTTAGGGAGGCGTAGTGTGGTATTGCATTAAAGCGAGCGAAAGCTTTGAGTCCGAGTAGTGCTTGATAGCCACTTTTAAACGGAGCGATGTGGAAAGTTAAATGCTCGCGACGGAAGTTATCGGGGGAGCCGAATATAACTTGTAGTAGGAGGGAGCCCGTACAACGAGCCCATGGGCCTGGCGTTACTCCTTTAAAGGTAGTATTGCTATGGCGAATTTGTGTTGGGTCTAACCCCATCCCGCGGATTGTATCCTGATATATTAGGTTTATGCTACTGCCGCCATCCATCAAGACTCGTGTGAAGTGGTATCCGCCAATTACTGGGTCTAATACCAGTGCAGCCCATCCTGCGTGCTGGATACTTGATGCGTAATCACGATGGTCGAAGGTGATCGGTTGAGACGACCAGTGGCGGGACTTCGCGGTGACAGGCACTTGGGTATATTTTCAGGGAGTGCCGCATTGTTTTTTCTCTTGATCACGTGTAACACGTTTACTGTTTTGACTTCGGGTGGAAATTTCTTTTGTTCCCCCGTGTCTTGCTTGGGAGGTTCGTCCTCGTCTTCACTTGGTGTATCCTCCCCCTTGTGTATGGCGTTAAGCTTGCCAGACTGCTTGAAGACCCAACATTCTCTGTGGGTATGATTAGCAGGTTTGCTAGGGGTACTATGGATCTGACATACTTGGTCCAGAATTTTGTTGAGGCTGGACAGTTCATCCCTGGTGCCTTTGGAGGGCGGCTTTTGGTTTGGCCGAGGGACTTTGAATCCGGCATTTACTGCCGTGCCCTTCATGTTGTCTTCTTTATTCCAGCGTTTGTTATTGCTGTTGCACCGTGATTTCCCGTTTCCATCTCTAACTTCAAATGTACTGGGGTCGCTGGTGCTGCATCTGGCTAGCCAGCTGTCCTCACCCACGCAAAAGCGGGTCATGAGGTTTCTTAATGCGGCCATCGTTCTCGGCTTGTTTTGGCCGAGGTGTCTGGCGAGCCATTCATCGCGGACGCTGTGCTTGAAAGCCGCTAAGGCTTCGGCGTCCAGACAGTCAACAATCTGGTTCTTTTTAGTAAGAAACCTATTCCAAAGCTTTCGGGCTGACTCCCCGGGCTGTTGAGTTATGTGACTTAGGTCGTCCGCATCCGGAGGTCGGACATAAGTCCCTTGAAAGTTTGCCCGAAAGGCGTCTTCGAGCTCTTCCCAACTTCCAATGGAGCTTTCGGGGAGGCCTTTGAGCCAGTGACGAGCTGGCCCTTTGAGTTTGAGAGGTAAGTACTTGATGGCATGGAGATCATCCCCTCGAGCCATATCTATATGAAGGATATAGTCCTCAATCCAGACCCCAGGGTCTGTTGTTCCATCGTATGCCTCTATGTTTACGGGCTTGAATCCCTCTGGAAATTCATGGTCCAGCACCTCATCGGTGAAACATAGGGGGTGTGCGGCACCCCTGTAGCTGGGTGTGCCGCATTGTTCGGATGTTTGTTGTGTTGCATTGTATGCTGGGGCGCGCTTGCGTGGTCCATAGATGGATCTTGTTGCACCGTCCTTTGGGTGCGAGCCCTCGCATGGGTCACATGTTGCATTGTGAGCGGCGTTGAATGTCGTTCTGTGGTGGTAGAGGGGTCGTCTATCCGACCAGGTGGCTGCTTTGATATTTGGTTGTGGGGGGTCTGAGGCCTCCTCATCGAATTCGGGTAGCAGCTTCCGCTTTGGGTAGCTCTTGGAGGGGCGATTGTCGCCGTACCTTGCTACAGTGTTGAGTATTTTGCTCCATCTGAATTGGAGCGTGTTTTGCGCGGCCTTGAGCCTCCGCTTCTGCTTTTTGAGGCTCCTTGCGGTGGCAACGAGCCTTTTACGGGCATTCTGCTGCTCCGAGTGCCTGTCCGGCGTTATGTCGTCCAGACCATTATCATTGATAGGATTTGTTTGTTCGGTTTGATTATCCGGATTGCCATTGTCTGGCAGCGGTTTGCCCTGCTCCAGCGCTGGATCAGTGTGATCGCTATTTCTGTCGAGGCGGGATTTGGGGCGGCGCTTGCGTCGCCGCTTTGACTGCTTTTCGAGGGAACAACCCTTCGGTGCGTCCTTCCGCTCCTCGCCGTCATCTTTGGGTGCGTCCACCATGTATACTTCATATGACGAGGTGGCGTTCCAGGGCTCGATAGGCGCTGATTCTTCATCGTCTCCTTCATCGGCGTCCATACCGTCAATGTCGTCGGAGTTGAAGTCGAGCATGTCGGTTAAATCGTCGATAGTGGCTACCAAGTGGGTGGTGGGTGGGCTTTGAATTTCTTCATCGTCCGAATCCCAACCTTGCTGACCGTAGTCCGGCCAGGGTTCTCCTGATAAAGAGAGAGACTTCAGTGACTTCAGGATATTGCCGAAAGCCGAGTGCTGAAAGACGTCCGCGGCCGTGAACTCCATGATCGGCGCCCAATCGGACTCGCTCGGCAGGGGCGCGGAGAGTTTGGAGTCCGGAGAAGAATCCGACTCCATGGAGTCACGAGTCTTGCAGAGTACGGGGCTGGTGTTCGGCTCAACCGCCGTTGGGATCACAGCCCCCGAGGTGGCGTCCAACCGCCCATCCTCGATCGGCATGGTCGGCTCCTAACTAAGGGTCGGAGCCGATGTGGGTGCGGCCTCTAGGGCACTGTTCGGCGGCAGAGCTAGATCATGCTCGTCGTGACAGTGCGGCGCGCTCGGCAGTGGTTCGAATCCGTCGAAGATCAAGTCCCCACGGATGTCGGCCGTGTAATTTAAACTTCTGAATCTGACCTGATGGCCAGGGGCGTAGCTTTCGATCTGCTCTAGATGGCCAAGTTAATCGGCCCACAGTGCGAAGCCGCCAAAGACGAAGATCTGTCCGGGGAGGAAGGTCTCACCCTGGACTGCATCGCCATTGATGACCGTAGGAGCCATCGGGCCTGACGGCGACGGCACAGAGGAACTCTCAATGAAAGCACCAATGTCGGTGTCAAAACCGGCGAATCTCGGGTAGGGGGTCCCGAACTGTGCGTCTAGGCCGGATGGTAACAGGAGGCAGGGGACACGAAGTTTTACCTAGGTTCGGGCCCTCTCGATGGAGGTAAAACCCTACGTCCTGCTTGATTAATATTGATGATATGGGTATTACAAGAGTTGATCTACCACGAGATCAGAGACGCTAAACCCTAGAAGCTAGCCTATGGTATGATTGTTGATGTGTATCTTCTCCTACGGACTAGAACCCTCCAGTTTATATAGACACCGGAGAGGGTTAGGGTTACATAGAGTCGGTTACAATGGTAGGAGATCTGAACATCCGTATCGCCAAGCTTGCCTTCCACGCCAAGGAAAGTCCCTTCTGGACACGGGACGGAGTCTTCAATCTTGTATCTTCATAGTCCAGGAGTCCGGCTGAAGGTATAGTCTGGCTATCCGAACACCCCCTAATCCAGGACTCCCTCAACTCCCCCCTTTCCTAGTTGGAATAGGACTTGGGAGGGGAAAGGAGTGGAGGAGAAGAAGGAAAGGGGGGGCGCCGCCCCCCTCTCCTTGTCCTATTCGGACTGGGGGGGCACGGCCCAGCCCTAGCCGCCTCTCCTCTCTTCCACCTAGGCCCATTAAGGCCCATTATGTTGCCGGGGGGTTCCGGTAACCTCCCGGTACTCCGGTAAAATCCCGATTTCACCCGGAACACTTCCGATATCCAAACATAGGCTTCCAATATATCAATCTTCATGTCTCGACCATTTCGAGACTCCTCGTCATGTCCGTGATCACATCCGGGACTCCGAACAACCTTCGGTACATCAAAACATATAAACTCGTAATAAAATTGTCATCGTAATGTTAAGTGTGCGGACCCTACGGGTTCGAGAACTATGTAGACATGACCGAGACACATCTCCGGTCAATAACCAATAGTGGAACCTGGATGCTCATATTGGCTCCAACATATTCTACGAAGATCTTTATCGGTCAAACCGCAAAACAACATACGTTGTTCCCTTTGTCATCGGTATGTTACTTGCCCGAGATTCGATCGTCAGTATCTCAATACCTAGTTCAATCTCGTTACCGGCAAGTCTCTTTACTCGTTCCGTAATACATCATCCCGCAACTAACTCATTAGTTGCAATGCTTGCAAGGCTTAAGTGATGTGCATTACCGAGAGGGCCCAGAGATACCTCTCCGACAATCGGAGTGACAAATCCTAATCTCGAAATACGCCAACCCAATGAGTACCTTCGGAGACACCTGTAGAGCACCTTTATAATCACCCAGTTATGTTGTGACATTTGGTAGCACACAAAGTGTTCCTCCGATAAATGGGAGTTTCATAATCTCATAGTCATAGGAACATGTATAAGTCATGAAGAAAGCAATAGCAACATACTAAACGATCGTTTGCTAAGCTAACGGAATGGGTCATGTCAATCACATCATTCTCCTAATGATGTGATCCCATTAATCAAATGACAACCCGTGTCAATGGTTAGGAAACTTAACCATCTTTGATCAACGAGCTAGTCAAGTAGAGGCATACTAGTGACACTCTGTTTGTCTATGTATTCACACATGTATTATGTTTCCGGTTAATACAATTCTAGCATGAATAATAAACATTTATCATTATATAAGGTAATAAATAATATGTTGCGAGGTGTTAGTTGTTTTGTGTAGGTACGAGGGACTTGCGCATAGCCTCCTACTGGATTGATACCTTGGTTCTCAAAAACTGAGGGAAATACTTACGCTACTTTGCTGCATCACCCTTTCCTCTTCAAGGGAAAACCAATGCAGTGCTCAAGAGGTAGCAAGAAGATTTCTGGCACCATTGCTGGGGAGTCTACGCAAAAGTCAACATACCAAGTACCCATCACAAATCCCTTATCTCCCGCATTACATTATTTGCCATTTGCCTCTCGTTTTACTCTCCGCCACTTCACCCTTGCCATTTTATTCGCCCTCTCTTTTCCATTTGCCTCTCTTTTGTAAGTGCATCTAGTGCCACCCCAGTTGGTTTTGGAGTATTGACGACAAACCTAGTTGAGGGACTAATGTGTTTGTGAGAATTGCAGGAAAACACAGGTAGAAGTCCCTCATTGATTCGGTTTACTACCAGAGATGACCCCTAAAAATGAATGAAGACATTGAAGTCAAAGGTGGTATATGAAGATATTCACATTGAAGACTATGACAACAGAAGACACATTATGAAGCCTATGGAACTCGAAGACTTAGATCTTTCGTAGTTATTTTTATTTTTGTTGAGTCATAGGAACCACCGTACTGTTAAGTGGGGTCCAGGAGAACAAGTCAGAATGACTTAAGTGATGCCTAAATCAAAAACCTATGTATTCGAGTGAAGACAATGAGAGCAAATCTTGTCCAGAGCCGGACAAGTCAGCTTTGCTTGTAGCCCAAGTAAAGTTGCCATGAGAGTTCGAAATCTGACCGTTGAGACACGTGTCAGTTCCTTAGTGACCCAGGGTCATTTCGGACAAATCAGGTCGGGTTGCCAAGTGGCTATAAATAGCCCACCCCCACAACCATAAACGGTCGGCTGCTCAGATTTCAGTGCACGGCTTTTGTCGTTTGAGAGCAACCCACCTCGAAGCCTTTGAGAGAAAATTCTTAGTGAGGAGAAAAGCCCTAACCACCCAGAGCCAGAGTAAATTGGGCATCACTTAAGTCTTCTTGTCTGTGTGATCTGAAGACTTATTACACTTGAGGACTGTGAATCCTCCAGACGGTTAGGCGTCGCGTTCAGAGCATCCAAGAGACATTGTGGATTGCCAGTGAACGAAGTCTGTGAAGGTTTGGGAGTCTACCTTGAAGACTTACCAGAGTGATTGGGCGAGGTCTGTGTGACCTTAGCTCAAGGAGATTACGGTGAGGACTTGGTGTCTTGAACTGTGTGTTCAGGACTGGTTGTCCGGGACTGTGTGTCCTAAGGTTTAAATACCTAGCCGCTCCAACCAGACGTACAGTTGTCACAGCAACTGGAACTAGTCCAACATATCATTGTCTTCAACGAGTCACTGGTTTCATCTTCACTTCCTTCTCTTGCTGTTACTCATTGTGAAGTCATTGCGTGCTTGCTTTATCATTTGTCTTCACAACGTGAATGCATGATCTGTTTGGCTTCATAACTTCTTCCTACTTGATCCTTATTACACTAAAGCTGTTTGTCACTGCGCTTTCACTCTATTGAATACATGACCATGGCTGGCCTAGTGTAATCTAACTTCCGCTGCATAGTAATAGGCATAATCTTCACTGTTTGTCTTCATAACTCCCAAGTTTTGAAGACTTTCATAAAAATCGCCTATTCACCCCCCCCCTCTAGTCGATATAACGCACTTTCATCTTTCGCTTGCTTTTTGTTTGCTCGAGTGTTGGATTGCTTGTTTATCACGATGGCTCTACCTAGATTTGGTGATCTTCACCTTAAAAGGTTGGAAGAGATCGAAAGCAATGTCAGGAGTTTTATGGTTTTGCAATTTGAGCATAATAATATCTTTAGAAACAAGCTTAAGGAACAAAAAAGTTTTATGAGTTATATGAATAAAGAGCTCGATGATATGTCTAAAGAATTTGATGGTTTAAGATCCCAAATTGCTCGTCTTGAGAAGTTGACTGCTGAAATATTGGATAAGCAGGCTACCTTAGTTAATAAGATGGCCGCTAAACCGGATTTCTATGAAAATAAAGATGAAGATCTAAAAGTTATTGATGTATCCCCTATTAAATCTTTGTTTGCAATATGAATCTTGATAATTATGGGACTGAATAGGATCCACCTTTACCTAGAAGGCGTTCCAAGAATTCAGAGTTTTTAGATCTTGATGCTAAAATTGATAAAAGTGGGATTGAAGAAATCAAAACCCTAGATGTTGCTAAACCCACTATTTTGGATTTCAAGGAATTTAATTATGAAAATTGCTCTTTGATAGATTGTATTTCCTTGTTGCAATCCGTGCTAAATTCTCCTCATGCTTATAATCAAAATAAAGCTATTACCCAACATATCGTTGATGCCTTGATGCAATCTTATGAAGAAAAGCTTGAGATGGAAGTTTCTATCCCTAGAAAACTTTATGATGAGTGGGAACCTACTATTAAAATTAAGATTAAGGATCGTGAGTTCTATGCTTTATGTAATTTGGGTGCTAGTGTTTCCACTATTCCCAAAACTTTGTGCAATTTGCTAGATTTTCGTGATTTTGATGATTGCTCTCTAAACTTGCACCTTGCGGATTCCACTATTAAGAAACCTATGGGAAGAATTAATGATGTTCTTATTGTTCCAAATAGGAACTATGTGCCCGTAGATTTTGTCGTTCTTGACATAGATTGCAATCCTTCATGTCCTATTATTCTTGGTAGACCTTTCCTTAGAACGATCGATGCAATTATTGATATGAAGGAAGGGAATATTAGATTCCAATTTCCATTAAAGAAAGGCATGGAACACTTCCCTAGAAAGAAAATAAAATTACCATATGAATCTATCATGAGAGCCACTTATGGATTGCCTACCAAAGATGGCAATACCTAGATCTATCCTTGCATTTATGCCTAGCTAGGGGCGTTAAACGATAGCGCTTGTTGGGAGGCAACCCAATTTTATTTTTTGTTTTTTTTTTGGCTTTTGATTCTCTTTAGGAATAAATATTTGTTCTAGCCTCTGGTTAGATGTGTTTTTATGTTTTAATTAGTGTTTGTGCCAAGTTAAACCTATAGGATCTTCTTGGATGATAGTTATTTGATCTTGCTGTAATTTCAGGAAACTTTCTATTCACGAAAACAATTGTTAAAAATCACCAGAACGTGATAAAATAGTGATTCCAATTGATGCTGATCAATAAACAAATTTTCTAGGTCCTCCTATTTTGGATGATTTTTTGGAGTTCCATAAGTTTCCTTTAGTTACATATTACTATAGACTGATCTGTTTTTGACAGATTCTGTTTTTCGTGTGTTGTTTGCTTATTTTGATGAATCTATGGCTAGTAAAATAGTTTATAAACCATAGAGAAGTTGGAATACATTAGGTTTAATACCAATATAAATAAATAATAAGTTCATTATAGTACCTTGAAGTGGTCTTTTGTTTTCTTTCGCTAAGTGAAGTATTTCTGTTGAGTTTTGTGTTGTGAAGTTTTCAAGTTTTGGGTGAAAGATTTTTGATGGATTATGGAACAAGGAGTGGCAAGAACCTAAGCTTGGGGATGCCCATGGCACCCCCAAGATAATCTAAGGACACCATAAAGCCAAAGCTTGGGGATGCCCCGGAAGGCATCCCCTCTTTCGTCTACTTCCATCGGTAACTTTACTTGGAGCTATATTTTTATTCACCACATGATATGTGTTTTGCTTGGAGCGTCTTGTATGTTTTGAGTGTTTTATTTTTAGTTTACCATAATCATTCTTTCTGTACACACCTTTTGAGAGAGCCATACATGATTTGGAATTTGTTACAATACTCTATGTGCTTCGCTTATATCTTTTGAGTTATATAGTTTTGCTCTAGTACTTCACTTATATCTTTTAGAGTACGGTGGTGGATTTGTTTTATAGAAACTATTGATCTCTTATGCTTCAGTTAGATTATTTTGAGAGTCTTAAATAGCATGTTAATTTGCTTAAACAATCCTAATATGTTTGGTATTCAAGATTTGTAAAAACTTCCTTATGAGTGTGTTGAATACTTTGAGAAGTTTGATGCTTGATAATTGTTTTGAGATATAAAGATGGTGACATTAGAGTCATGCTAGTTGAGTAGTTGTGAATTTGAGAAATACTTGTGTTAAGGTTTGTGATTCCCGTAGCATGCACATATGGTGAACCGTTATGTGATGAAGTCAGAGCATAATTTATTTATTGATTGTCTTTCTTATGAGTGGCGGTCGGGGACGAGCGATGGTCTTTTCCTACCAATCTATCCCCCTAGGAGAATGCGCGTAATACTTTGCTTTGATAACTTGTAGATTTTTGTAATAAGTATATGAGTTCTTTATGACTAATGTTGAGTCCATGGATTATACGCGCTTTTCTTCCTTCCACCATTGCTAGCCTCTCTAATACCGCGCACTTTTCACCGGTATCATAAACCCACCATATGCCTTCCTCAAAACAGCCACCATACCTACCTATCATGGCATTTCCATAGCCATTCCGAGATATATTGCCATGCAAATTTCCACCGCTCCGTTTATTATGACACGCTCCATCATTGTCATATTGCTTAGCATGATCATGTAGTTGACATCGTATTTGTGGCAAAGCCACCGTTCATAATTTTTTCATACATGTCACTCTTGATTCATCGCATATCCCGGCACACTGCCGGAGGCATTCATATAGAGTCATATTTTGTTCTAAGTATCGAGTTGTAATTGTTGAGTTGTAAGAAAATGAAAGTGTGATGATCTTCATTTTTTAGAGCATTGTCCCAAGTGAGAAAAAGGATGATGAAGACTATGATTCCCCCACAAGTCGGGATGAGACTCCGGACAAAAAAGAAAAAAAAGTAAAGAGGCCATAAAAAAAGAGAAAAGGCCCAAATAAAAAAATAAAAAAATGAGAGAAAAAGAGAGAAGGGACAATGTTACTATCCTTTTACCACACTTGTGCTTCAAAGTAGCACCATGATCTTCATGATAGAGAGTCTCTCATTTTTTCACTTTCATATACTAGTGGGAAGTTTTCATTATAGAACTTGGCTTGTATATTCCAATGATGGGCTTCCTCAAAATGCCCTAGGTCTTCGTGAGCAAGCGAGTTGGATGCACACCCACTTAGTTTCTTTTGTTGAGCTTTCATATACTTATAGTTCTAGTGCATCCGTTGCATGGCAATCCCTACTCACTCGCATTGATATCTATTGATGGGCATCTCCATAGCCCGTTGATACGCCTAGTTGATGTGAGACTATCTTCTCCCTTTTTGTCTTCTCCACAATCACCATTCTATTCCACATATAGTGTTATATCCATGGCTCACGCTCATGTATTGCGTGAAGATTGAAAAAGTTTGAGAATGTCAAAAGTATGAAACAATTGCTTGGCTTGTCATCGGGGTTGTGCATGATTTAAATACTTTGTGTGGTGAAGATAGAGCATAGCGAGACTATATGATTTTGTAGGGATAACTTTCTTTGGCCATGTTATTTTGAGAAGACATGATTGCTTTGTTAGTGCCTAGCTAGGGGCGTTAAACGATAGCGCTTGTTGGGAGGCAACCCAATTTTATTTTTGTTTCTTGCTTTTTGTTTCTGTTTAGTAATAAATAATTCATCATGCTACTGCTATGATTGTGTTTTTTGTGTTTTAATTAGTGTTTGTGCCAAGTAAAGCCTTTAGGATCTTCTTGGATCATAGTTGTTTGATCTTGCTGTAAAAAACAGAAACTTTGTGCTCATGAAAATAATTTTCATAAATCACAGAAGAGAGATTTTACCCTGATTCTTTTTGCAGTACATTAATATACAAATTAACCAGGTAGTCTTAATTTTGTTGAAGTTTAGGAGTTCCAGAAGTTTACGTTTGATACAGATTACTACAGACTGTTCTGTTTGTGACAGATTCTGATTTTCGTGTGTTGTTTGCTTATTTTGATGAATCTATGGCTAGTATCGTGGGGTATGAACCATAGAGAAGTTGGAATACATTAGGTTTAACACCAATATAAATAAAGAATGAGTTCATTACAGTACCTTAATGTGGTGGTTTGTTTTATTTCGCTAACGGAGCTCATGGGAATTTATGTTGAGTTTTGTGTTGTGAAGTTTTCAAGTTTTCGGGTAAAGATTTGATGGATTATGGAACAAGTAGTGGCAAGAGCCTAAGCTTGGGGATGCCCAAGGCACCCCAAGGTAAAATTCAAGGACAACCAAAAGCCTAAGCTTGGGGATGCCCCGGAAGGCATCCCCTCTTTCGTCTTCGTCTATCGGTAACTTTACTTGATGCTATATTTTTATTCACCACATGATATGTGTTTTGCTTGGAGCGCCTTGTATGATTTAAGTATTTTATTTTTAGTTTACCACAATCATCCTTGCTGTACACACCTTTTGGAGAGACACACATGACTCGGAATTTATTAGAATACTCTAGGTGCTTCACTTATATCTTTCGAGCTAGATAATTTTGCTCTAGTGCTTCACTTATATCTTTTTAGAGCACGGTGGTGGTTTTATTTTATAGAAATTATTGATCTCTCATGCTTCACTTATATTATTGTGAGAGTCTCTTAGAACATAATGGTAATTTTATTTGGCAATAAAATTAGTCCTAATATGATGGGCATCCAAGATGGGTATAATAAAACTATCATATAAAGTGCATCGAATACTATGAGAAGTTTGATACTTGATAATTGTTTTGAGATATGAGGATGGTGATATTAGAGTCATGCTAGTTGAGTAGTTGTGAATTTGAGAAATACTTGTTCTAAAGTTTGTGATTCCCGTAGCATGCACGTATGGTGAACCGTTATGTGATGAAGTCGGAACATGCTTTATTTATTGATTGTCTTCCTTATGAGTGGCGGTCAGGGACGAGCGATGGTCTTTTTCTACCAATCTATCCCCCCAGGAGCATGCGTGTAGTACTTCGTTTCGATAACTAATAGATTTTTGCAATAAGTATGTGAGTTCTTTTATGACTAATGTTGAGTCCATGGATTATACGCACCCTCACCCTTCCACCATTGCTAGCCTCTCTAATACCGCGCACCTTTCGCCGGTATCATACACCCACCATATATCTTCCTCAAAACAGCCACCATACCTACCTATTATGGCATTTCCATAGCCATTCCGAGATATATTGCCATGCAACTTTCCACCGTTCCGTTTAATATGACACGCTCCATCATTATCATATTGCTTTGCATGATCATGTAGTTGACATCGTATTTGTGGCAAAGCCACCGTTCATAATTCTTTCATACATGTCACTCTTGATTCATTGCACATCTCGGTACACCGCCGAAGGCATTCACATAGATTCATATTTTGTTCTAAGCATTGAGTTGTAATTTTTGAGTTGTAAGTAAAGAAAAGTGTGATGATCATCATTATTAGAGCATTGTCCCAAGTGAGGAAAGGATGATGGAGACTATGATTCCCCCACAAGTCGGGATGAGACTCCGTATGAAAAGAAAAAAAGAAAAGAAAAAAAAGAGGCCTAAAAAAGAGAAAAAGGCCCAAGCAAATAAAAAAAGAGAGAAAAACAGAGAAGGGACAATGTTACTATCCTTTTTACCACACTTGTGCTTCAAATTAGCACCACGATCTTCATGATAGACAGTCTCCTATGTTGTCACTTTCATATACTAGTGGGAATTTTACATTATAGAACTTGGCTTGTATATTCCAATGATGGGCTTCCTCAAAATGCCCTAGGTCTTTGTGAGCAAGCGAGTTGGATGCACACCCACTTAGTTTCTTTTGTTGAGCTTTGATACACTTATAGCTCTAGTGCATCCGTTGCATGGCAATCCCTACTCACTCACATTGATATATATTGATGGGCATCTCCATAGCCCGTTGATACGCTTAGTTGACATGAGACTATCTTCTCCTTTTTTGTCTTCTCCACAACACCATTCTATTCCACATATAGTGCTATGTCCATGGCTCACGCTCATGTATTGCGTGAAGATTGAAAAAGTTTGAGAACATCAAAAGTATGAAACAATTGCTTGGCTTGTCATCGGGGTTGTGCATGATTAAATACTTTGTGTGATGAAGATATAGCATAGCGAGACTATATGATTTTGTAGGGATAACTTTCTTTGGCCATGTTATTTCGAGAAGACATGGTTGCTTTGTTAGTATGCTTGAAGTATTATTGTTTTTATGTCAATATTAAACTTTTATCTTCAATCTTTCAGATCTTAACATTCATGCCGCAATAAAGAAAATTACGTTGAGAATTATGCTAGGTAGCATTCCACATCACAAATTCTGTTTTTGTCATTTACCTACTCGAGAACGAGCAGGAATTAAGCTTGGGGATGCTTGATACGTCTCCAACGTATCTATAATTTTTTATTGTTCCATGTTATTATATTGTCTGTTTTGGATATTGGCTTTGTTATGCACTTTTATATTATTTTTGGGGCTAACCTACTAACCAAAGGTCCAGTGCAAATTGTTGTTTTTTGCCTATTTCAGTGTTTCGCAGAAAAGGAATATCAAACGGAGTCCAAATGGAATGAAACCTTCGGGAGAGTTACTTTTGGAACAAACGCAATCCAGGAGACTTGGAGTGGACGTCAAGAAAGGAACAAGGAGGCCACGAGGTAGGAAGGTGTGCCCAGGGGGGTAGGCGCGCCCCCACCCTCGTGGGCCCCTTGTCGCTCCATCGGACCACTTCTTTCTCCTATATATACTCATATACCCCGAAAACATCCGAGAGCACCACGAAACCCTATTTCCACCGCCGCAACCTTCTGTACCCGTGATATGCCATCTTGGGGCCTTTTTCGGCGCTCCGCCAGAGGGGGAATCGACCACGGAGGGCTTCTACATCAACAACATAGCCTCTCCGATGATGTGTGAGTAGTTTACCACAGACCTTCGGGTCCATAGTTATTAGCTAGATGGCTTCTTCTCTCTCTTTGGATCTCAATACAAAGTTCTCCTTGATTCTCTTGGAGATCTATTCGATGTAATTCTTTTTGCGGCATGTTTGTCGAGATCCGATGAATTATGGGTTTATGATCAAGATTATCTATGAACAATATTTGATTCTTCTCTGAATTCTTTTATGCATGATTTAATATCTTTGCAAGTCTCTTCAAATTATCAGTTTGGTTTGGCCTACTAGATTGATCTTTCTTGCAATGGGAGAAGTGCTTAGCTTTGGGTTCAATCTTGCGGTGTTCTTTCCCAGTGACAGCAGGGGCAGCAAGGCACATATTGTATTGTTGCCATCGAGGATAAAAAGATGGGGTTTATATCATATTTCTTGATTTTATCCCTCAACATCATGTCATCTTGCCTAATGCGTTACTCTGTTCTTATGAACTTAATACTCTAGATGCATGCTGGATAGCGGTCGATGTGTGGACTAATAGTAGTAGATGCAGAATTGTTTCGGTCTACTTGTCACGGACGTGATGCCTATATACATGATCATGCCTAGATATTCTCATAACTATGCGCTTCTCTATCAATTGCTCGACAGTAATTTGTTCACCCACCGTAGAATTTGCTATCTTGAGAGAAGCCACTAGTGAAACCTATGGTCCTCGGGTCTATCTTCCATCATATTAATATTCCGTCAAACTTGCTATTTCTATTACCGTTTATCTTGCAATCTTTACTTTCCAATCTATATCATAAAAATACCAAAAATATTTATCTTATTATCTCTATCAGATCTCACTTTTGCAAGTGGACGTGAAGGGATTGACAACCCCTTTATCGTGTTGGTTGCAAGGTTCTTATTTGTTTGTGCAGGTATGAGGGATTTGTGTGTAGTCTCCTACTAGATTGATACCTTGGTTCTCAAAAACTGAGGGAAATACTTACGCTACTTTGCTGCATCACCCTTTCCTCTTCAAGGGAAAACCAACGCATGCTCAAGAGGTAGCAAGAAGGATTTCTGGCGCTGTTGCGGGGGAGATTTGTGCCAAGTCAAGTCAAGATTTGATCTCCCGTAAACTAGCCATTTATGGCGCCGTTGCCGGGGAGATCTACGCACAAGTCAAGACATACCAAGTACCCATCACAAACTCTTATCCCTCGCATTACATTATTTGCCATTTGCCTCTCGTTTTCCTCTCCCCCACTTCTAAAATGATTTTCAAAAACCTTTGCCTTTGCCTTTTGTTCGCCTTCTTCCTGTATGTATCTTTGTTTGTGTTTCCATGTGCCTTCTACTTGCTTGCATCTTTGCTTGCTAAAAATCTATTGATATGGATCCACTTAAAGTCTTCTACTTGGATCATCTTCGATCTATTTGTGCTCGTGCTGAAACCCCAACTAGTTTAGTTGAGGGAAAATCTTTAGATGAGCATGCTCATTTTGTGTGTCATTGTTTGTCTGAAAAGGGGAAGCTCTTATGGTATCAAATAAATAGTTTGGTATGCTATGCTTGGAATCTTTGTGAAATCTATGACTTTACTTGTTGCTCTAAGAACCCTAAAAAACACCTTCCCTACCTATGTGAGTTTAATGACAATGAAATCTTATTTTCTTATGGAAAGGGTGTTTATAGTTACTATGATATCGAACAAATTGAAGAATTTGTTGTTTTTAAGGGTGCTCATGAAGTTGCTTCTTTGATTGAAAAGTATGATATTACTCTCTAAAATCTGAAAATTCCGACATACTTAAATATTGCTATGAAAACTATGCTCATAATGCCTATGTTAAGGAATTTATTGAGAGAATGACCATTGCTTTGGAAGAAAATAATGATATGCATGAATCTATAGATAATTATGATTCCGATGATTTGATTGAAATATCCCTTGATGAACATGATGCTTGCTATTCTTGTGGCCATGATGCCAATATTTATGAAGACGAATTTGTTATAGTTCCTTATGTTAAACATGAGATCATTGTTATTGCACCCATACTTGATAGTTCCTTCGATGAAAAGCATGATTGCAATAATCTTATTATAAATGGAGCTCTTATTATAAATTTATTGAGAGTGTTCGGACTTTGGTTGGTATTTTTTAAAGGTACGTGGCTCAATGGAGCTCCTGGCGATTTAAATCATACCGAGGTGTGCATGATAATAAAAGAAAGGAAAAGAGGAAGGGAAACACAGATTAAGAGATAAGCCAGTGCCATATTGGTTTGGCTGAAAAACTGTTTCCATTATAGTCTTATCGATACGTCAAAACGTATTGCTACAACTAGTGTCGTAAGCAACAAGGCTATTTTCCATGCCGAGTACAAGGGAAAGCTGTGTGGATGTCCTTCGAGGTGGTATTTAGAGACCCTTTAAATGCTCTGCCATGCTTATGCGCTGATTTTCTCCTTGGTGCATTGTCCTTCGAGAGGATCATCACTCGGCATTGGCCTCCAAAAGAGGCCTAGGCACCATTGAAAAGGCGACGTGGGTTCTAAGGAACCTGGAAACAATAAAAAGGACAAGTAAAAAAGAAAATATAACTGCCTGGATATGGTCTAGCCATATTGTGGACTTTATCTTTATGATGCCTCCATCTTTGCCCATGGTATTTTTAGTGCGTAGTTATGTACACGTGGCACATGATCCGCAGTTTGGTTGGAGCTGAGATGGAGGCTGAATTGCTAATCAAGCTCCTGACGAGCTAGGATATTGCCCTGCTGTGTAGTCCGGACTCGTTTAATAGTGTCTGGGGGCTTGACCGCCAATGTAATATTCGGCTTGAGAAGGCCGCTCTACACTTCCGCTGCCAAGGCCGCGATGTGCTCCTTAGTACGGAGGGAGCGTTCCATGTTTCCATTGACAGTTATTACACCGCGTGGTACGGGCATCTTGAGTTTGACATAAGCATAGTGCGGGACAACATTGAAGCGGGCAAACGCAGTTCGTCCGAGTAGTGCGTGATAGCCACTGCGGAAGGGGGTGATGACGAAGATCAAGTCTTCACTCCGGAAGTTGTCTGACGAACCAAAGACGACCTCCAATGTGATTGAGCCCGTGCAACGGGCCTCTACACTGGGTATCACGCCTTTAAAGGTAGTTTTGGTGGGCTTGATCCTTGATGGATCAATACCCATCTTGCGGACTATATCCTGCTAAAGCAGGTTAAGGCTGCTGTCGCCATCCATGAGGACTCACGTAAGGTGGAATCCATCGATGATTGGGTCGAGGACTAGTGCGGCCAAACCTCCGTGACGGATACTGGTCGGATGGTCTCTATGATCAAAAGTGATCGGACATGCTGACCATGGGTTGAACTTGGAGGCGACTGGCTCTATCGCGTAGACGTCCCTTAGCGCACGTTTGCGCTCTCGCTTGGGGATGTGGGTGACATATATCAAATTTCACCGTTTTCACTTCAGGGGGAAATTTCTTCTGACCTCCTATTTTCGGTGGACGAGGCTCCTCGCCGTCATCCTCGCTGGGCGACCCTTTCTCTTTGTGTTCGGTGTTTAACTTACCGGCCTGTTTAAAGACCCAACAACTTCGGTTGTTATGATTGGCAGGCTTGTCGGAGGTGCCGTGAATCTGGCAGGGTCATTCGAGTATTCGGTTTAAGCTGGATGAGCCTTCTCTGTTTCTTTTGAATGGCTTCTTTGCTGACCGGGCTTAGAGCCGCTGAATCCGGCGTTGACCGCCGTGTCCTCGGTATTGTCATTATTACTGTGTCGCTTGTGTTTGTTGGGCCGGGGCCTGCCGCTGCTATTCCTGGCTTCAGAAGTGCCCGGTTCGCTTGCGCTGTTGCTGCTACGGGCTAGCCAGCTATCGTCACCCGCGCAAAAGCGGGTCATGAGTGCTATCAGGTCTACCATGGACTTCGACTACTCTTGGCCGAGGTGTCGGGCAAGTCATTCGTCGCGAATGCTATGTTTAAAGGCCTCTAGGGCTTCGACATCTAGACAATCGACAATCTGATTCTTTTTAATTAGGAACCTAGTCCAGAATTTTCTAGCCGGCCAGGATGAGCACAGAATTGATCCCGTTTGTTCGTGCCTAGTACTTGAGTTAATATATCAGGCAATGCACTAGTACGGAGGGATTATCCTTTTACTCTACATATATAACTTGTCTGAAGTCTAACTAAGCAAAATGTTTGACCAAATCCTTTCTTAAGAAATACAACAGGAAAGATGTATCGCCCGAAAATTTATTGCATGATGCAGGTTATGATATTGTTTCGAATTCTGGATTTTAAATTTCAGAAAATTCAAAAGTGACCAGAAATTCATGAAACTGAGCATGGTCATGTGATATGGCACAAATATTCCTACGTAATTTTTTTCTTCAATTTTAGACAAGTTGCTTATGAGAAGTTGCACAAATGAAGAGCCAAGGTATTTTGGAACAAAGACCTGTCATGTTAAGGCGAACGCTTTCACTATTGAAACTGTGGGCGTTTACGTGCCGCCACGAGTCCCGCTTCTCATCGGCAGGTGCCATCCGAGCAAGCGTGTGAGTCGACGGGAGGCGTGCGAGCAGACTGCTGCGCCGGCTAACCGGGAGGCGTGCGAGAAGACCGTTGCACAGGCTCACCGGGAGGCGAGCCCTTTGACCAGGCTCCACCGCCCACCTTCGTCCCAACTGCTCCCACTTTTAATGCCGTCAGCGCAACAGTTTAAAATCAACCCTGCACTACCCGGTACCGCTACAATCTTATCTCTTCCTCTCCGATTCTCCTGTCGTCTATCTCCAACCAGCCTGACCTAACCGTATGCCATGCCGCATCACGATGGTCTGCCCTTAGTCTTCCAGTTTCCTGAGGAAGACACCCAGCCGGAGTCTCTAGAACATAAGGCACTTTGGGACGAGCTTGAACCGGCCTTGCGGGAAGACGACGCGCATGTCCCCGCTCCCATTCCGGCTCCCGTCGCCCCGACTGTGCCAGCGCCCATCTCCGTGGCATTGATGGGCTAGGAGCCGCACATTGTCCCCGAGCTTGATGCCACGAGGTTCCACGAGGTCCCCGCCGACTTTCACACGCCTGAGCATGCACTGACGTGTGCGCCCGTGCACCTGCCAGCGCATGCGCCTACGCGTGCACTGACGTGCGTGCCCGTGCCGGTGCCCGTGCACATGAATGTCTCCGCCTCGCCGTTGCCAGCGCCTGTCCCTGTGCGGTGCCAGTGCCCCCTTCAGCAACATGGATGGCCGCCATCGACCGCTTCCTTGCACCAACGCCAGTCGCCTCCTCCCGCCAGTTGACTAACTCCTGGAGACCGAAGTCCAGAACATTGTGGCCTCTCTTGAAGCTAGGGCCAACGTCCAGGAGTACACCAACAACGGCGTAAGACACTGCCGTCGCCGTCGCCATCGGTCAGTGGCCCGACGACACACAGAGCACGGCAGAGGAGCCACTTCCCACCGCAAGACGCCCCCGCCGCCGCTGCATAATCTAAATTTAGCATGAAAAACGTTTGGATTGCCATGCTTAAAATCCGAACGTTTATCATTTCTGTTTATTTTTTATCGATCGTCGTATGAATGTAAAGTCGGAGTCAGACTGAACGAAATCTATGGTTTGATCGATTGAATGTTCTGCTAGAGCCGTATCAAATTAAATGTAAAACGTCATCAAGCCACATGTATTCTTTCTCATCCAACGACCTAGACTGCTTTAATGTCGAGTGCTAAACACGTTTAGCATGCAGTTAATTTCATGCCAAAATAGTGCTAATCACATAATAACACGCAAATAATATCCTACTTAATATCCTCATGCACTTAATATACTTCCAAATTAACATGCATTGCACGTACACATTGAATAGTACTAATAGTACGTGAAACGGGTGCCGTAACTTGTGAACACGTCCAGATATGGTTAACGGCAACATCGCCCGCGAGTTCTTCATGTTTGCCCGTGCGTCAAAACATAGAAGGGGAGGAGAGAGAGAGAGCACATGGAACCCACCAGTAAGTGAAGGCGAATAGTACGTGCTAACGAGCCGGTCCCACTAATGTACGAAAATAATATTAAATGTTATCCATTAAATAGGCTGTGGTAATATAAAAACATTATATGAACAAAGGGGGTACAACAAACATTGATATTCTACGTATGTTGCCTATTGACGTGCGGCTTGAAGGCCCTGGTCGCATGTTCGATCCTCGACCTTTTAATTTTTAATTTATATATGGGTCCAAATTTGTTTCATGACAGGTGGGCCCCTTGGTGTGTAGTTTTTAGCACTTTAATTTGTGGTTCAAAATTTGTTCCATTATAGGTTTACTATCGGTGTGTAGTTTTGTAGCTTATTTGTAATAGTTAAAGAGAACAACAGAGTTTTTTGCAATAATACCATGGTGCGATGTTGAAGGCGAGAAAGGACGTGTGAGAGAGCGATGACCAAGCCAGAGGGAAATTAATTGGGGGAGGTGTGGGGCTTGCAACGGTGTTTGGAGTAGTTGTGGGCCGAATGCTATGAAAATATAATCTAAACCCACCAGAATAAATGCCTACACAAATTAATCCAAGGTTGGAGTCCCCCTCGCAATGTAAATAGCTCCGGCTTTATGAGGTATGGAGAGGTAGCTTCAATGTGTGGAAGATACGGCGTGAGAAAGCGAGGTCAATCGAGACACATATAGATAGAGAGACAAAGTGAGTGTGGTCCGACATTCATTGAAAACATATATATGCTCTGGAGATATATTGTCCGATTGAGCTTTTGGGAAGGGTTAGGGCTGTAAGATAGAGCTTGAGAGATGATCCAGTCACAGACATGTAGATATATTTTGTGCGTGGGAGGAAGCAAGGTCAATTGATTACATATATAAAGGGAGAGAGATTGAGCTAGTGTGGATCGTCGTGCGATCGAAAGAGTGAGACGGGTTGGAGAGAGTGACCTAGATAGACAATGTGCGTGAGAGAGTATACAATATGAATATGTCGAATTGGGCTCAAACATGGAGATATATCGTTTTTGTCCGAGAAAGAGCGAGGTCAATCGAGACATACAGAGAGAGAGAGATAGTGGGAGACAGAGGGAGATTGAGCGAGCATGGCCCGCCATGAGGTCGAAAGAGTGGGGACGGCTTGGATGGACTGACCTAGATAGACAATCTGCATGAGAGAGTATAGAGTGTGTCGATCGAGGCCCGAACAGGGAGACATATCATTTGTGTGTGAAAGAAAACGAGGTTAATCGAGACTCAGATAAAGAGAGCGAGATTGAGCGAGTGTGGCCCACCGTGCGGAAGAAAGAGTGAGATAGTCTCGAGGGAGTGACCTAGATAGACAATGTGCGTGCGTGTGCATGAGAGGTTGGGGGGCTAGATAGGCAATGCATGTATCCAACGAGAGAGGGTGGGAGGGGGAGAGAGAGAGAGAGAGAGCTCGTCATGGAGTGCAATGGTGGGTGTGTGAGGTAAATACATTTGGTAATAGAGTGGAAAAAGGGGGTTGTGTAGTTGAGAGAGTTAGAGATCGTAACATGGAGAGAAAGAATGAACGTGTGTCGGAAACCGATAGCTTCCTAAGGTGGTTAGGAGAGGAAGACTGACCGATACAGGAAGTATGTAGTGTGTGTGCTGAGGGAGACATTTGAATGTAGATAGTACAAGACTTAATATTGATGTTTCAATTCGGTGTACATTATAAGATTTGAACTGAGGACCATGCATATGGGTAATTATTTTGAATTCGTGCCATACTAGGTTTGGAAAAGTTGACATTGACTCGATTGTTGTGCTATTTTGTAGGTCATATGTTTGAATTCGTCCAAAGTTTTCTCACTACCATGGTGTTCATCATATACATATGAATTTGTATTAAAAAAGTAGTGTGGATACCGTGAAATGCGAAACCCACGTTAGAATTGGAGATCGCTATGTGACACACACTCTAATTCAAATAACTAATTATGTGACACACACTCTAATCCACATTAGCGTGGATACCGTTTCGATTTTTTTTCAAATAACTCCTCATTAATTAATTTATAGTATCTCGTTTCTAATGACTAATTATTTGCTAGGAAAACACGGGCATGGTAATACATATAGATTCGTTTGCAAATGAAAGAAGATTTGTTTGCATTCTCAAATGTGGGCGCACTAGGTAGACCAGGGTCGTGTTGTGGTGGTCGCATGTGTCGTACGGATGCTTAGCACCCAGCCACCCACCCCCCTCCCCCTGCCCCCCCAAAAAAAGAATGACAACAAAATATGTTTGCGCTTCCATGTTTCGGATTGAAATATCTGGCGGCCCCAATTCCAGCCCTGCAAAATCTCCCTTCTCCACCGTCCCCTTCCGCGCCCAGATTGCTCAGATCCCTAATTTGCCACCAACCCAAGCAAAGTTCGATTCGCCCCTCGTCTCGTTTCTTTCCCCACCTCGGTGTCGGACGACGATGACGAATATGATGGTCGCACTTCACCACCACACCGGAGCTACCTCATCTATGCCCTCATCCACCGCACCGAGTGGTCCACCGACAACATCTGCCACTGCAACCGACATGCCTCACAGACACCGACTTCCACCGCATCAGGTGTGCTTCACCGACGCCGTCTCCCACCTCATCGGGGCTACTTCACCAAGCACATCGTCGCACCTCCGCCCCACAAGGCTGTTGGGGCTTCACCAACGGTCTCGTCCACCGCATCCTAGAGCTCCGCTGCCACTCAAGATCTGCATTCGTGCACGGCCAGCCAACGCTAGCGCATCACCCTGAATGGCTCTGAAGTGACCTGCACTCTAGCTAGGCGAGCATTCCCAAATGCCGGCCCGAACTAGGTATCCACACATCACTCCCTTGTGCACTGTTCCGACGATGTTTGGATATCCTTTCATGCTCTCTTAGCTTACACGCCTATGCAACTCTGACTTTAACTCTTATTTCTTCTGGAGATATCATCTGAAACAAGCAAAACCATTTTTTAGCGAAGCATGACGGTGCTACGGGATCTAGTACACATCCTGCACACCCGTATAAACTTGTAAGTATATGTCCTCCGGTACAACAGCAAGGTTGATTCCTCTTATTTGATCAACCATTCGTCGTGTCAAAAATGCAAAGGGGGATGCAAGGAGCACAAAGCCTGCACATCCAAGCAAGTGGTAACCTGGACTTGTACATTGAACATCCCAAGCGCAAGCAGTACTGCAGTGAGCCTGTCATACTGGCCTGCGTGTATGATTTGTGTGCAGTGGCGGATCCACGAATTCAAGTTATCAGGGGCGAACATTTAACTTAAAAAATACGAAGGCACTTGCATTCTAAAAATCAACATAACTTGACAAATGTGAAGCTACATGCACTTTGAAAACCAGCTAATGATCCAAAGTAGTTCAGATTATAAAACACTAAATTATGTAAGCACCAAAAAACACAAAATGCAACATGGTGTACAAGGAATACTAACATGGTCTATACCTGCTTGAATTATTCGTTCTCTGGCTGAAAATATCAAAGTGTAATTGCACCTACAACCAGTGCGCAAACTGCATATCAATATATCTATCCTGCACAAGTATGCCAATAGTTTCAAACAATAGATTAGAAAAGTATTTATGCTACGTTGTCATGATACGGGGACTTTTTGGTAGATGGCCTCGATGTTTCCTCAAGCAATGAAAATGTACTATAATTTTCTTGTCATCAATGCCTACAAATGTCTATGTCTCTCTGAACATAGCAGAGCATCATTAGACACTAAATCCTTCAATGGGAGCTCGCAAAATGCTTGCATTAGATCCCTCATTAGATATTATATGTTCATCACCAGGAGCATGTAAAATGTTTGCATCAAATCCTTCATTAGCAGTTGATAACCCACAAGTATAGGGGATCAATTGTAGCCTCTTTCGATAAGTAAGAGTGTCGAACCTAACGAGGAGCTAAAGGTAGAACAAGTATTCCCTCAAGTTCTATCGACCACCGAGACAACTCTACGCACGCTTGTCATTCGCTTTACCTAGAACAAGTATAAAACTAGAAGTACTTTGTAGGTGTTTTTGGATAGGTTTGCAAGAATATAAAGAGCACGTGAATAAAAACTAGGGGTTGTTTATATAAAGACACAATAAAGTAAATATAGCGAGTGTGGAAAAGTGGTGGTAGGAGTTGCGAAATTGTCCCTAAGCAATTGACTACTCCCTCCGTCCCATAATATAAGAATGTTTTTGACACTAGTGTAGTGTTAAAAACGTTCTTATATTTTGAGACAGAGGAAGTACTTTACTAGACCGATAGGAAGTTTTATGTGGGAGAGGCCATTGCTAGCATGTCATCCCTGACTTGGAATTAGATGCACTTATGATTGGAACTATTAGCAAGCATCCGCAACTACAAAAGTTCATTAAGGTAAAACCCAACCATAGCATTAAGATATATTGGTCCCCCTTCAATCCCGTATGCATCAATTTCTATGCTAGGTTGAAGCTTCTGTCACTCTTGCCCTCCAATACATAGTCCTATCAACATACAACTAACCCTATGGTGTGATCCATGCGTGTGCTCATATGATGGGCACCAAAGGACAGCAACATAACCACAATCAAATTAAATCAATCATAGCAACTCATCAACCACAGATAGGACAATGAAAATCTACTCAAACATCATAGGATGGCAACACATCATTGGATAATAATATGAAGCATAAAGCACCATGTTCAAGTAGAGGGTACAGCGGGTTGCGGGAGAGTGGACCGCTGTAGATAGAGGGGGGAAGGTTATGGAGATGTTGATGAAGATGGCGGAGGTGTTGGTGTAGATCGCGGTGATGATGATGGCCCCCGACGGCATTCCGGCACCACCGGAAGCGAGGGGGAGAAAGCCCCCCTCCTTCTTATTCTTCCTTGACCTTCTCCCTACATGGGAGAAGGGTTTTCCCTCTGGTCCATGGTCTCCATGGCGTCGGAGGGGCGAGAGCCCCTCCGAGATTGGATCTGTCTCTCTGTCTCTCTCTATTTCTGCGCTCTCCGTCTGCTGCACTTTCACCGTTTCTTTTATATCCGGAGATCCGTAACTCCGATTGGGTTGAATCTTTCACCCAGATTTTTCTCATAAAATTAGCTTTCTTGCGGCAAAATAAGAGCGTCAACCGCCTTAACGGGTGCCCACGAGGGTCCAGGGCGCGCCTGCCCCCTGGGGCGCGCGCCCCTGCCTTGTGGCCCCCTCGGGCACCATCTCGCGTTGATTTTACTTCCCAAAAATCATAAATATTCCAAAATAATTCTCCGTCCGTTTTTACCCCGTTTGATATTGGGTTTCTGCGAAACATAAACATGCAACAAATAGGAACTGGGCACTGGATCAATATGTTAGTCCCAAAAATAGTATAAGAATTTGCCAAAATTATATGAAAGTTGTAGAATATTGGCATGGAACAATAAAAAATTATAGATACGACGGAGACGTATCAGCATCCCCAAGCTTAATTCCTGCTCGTCCTCGAGTAGGTAAATGATAAAAAAGAAATTTTTTGATGTGGAATGCTACCTAGCATAATCTTGATCATGTATCTAATCATGGCATGAATATTAAGATACGAGTGATTCAAAGAAATAGTCTATCATTTGACATAAAAACAATAATACTTCAGGCCTACTAACCAAGCAATTATATCTTATCGAAATAACATAGCCAAAGAAAGCTCATCCCTACAAAATCATATAGTCTGGCTATGCTCCATCTTCACCACACAAAATATTCACATCATGCACAACCCCGATGACCAGCCGAGCAATTGGTTCATACTTTTTAACGCGCTTCAGCTTTTTCAACCCTCACGTAATACATGAGCGCAAGCCATGGACATAACACTATAGGTGGAATAGAATAATATGATGGGGGTTATATGGAGAAGACAAAAAAAGAGGAAGTCTCACATCGACGCGGCTAATCAACGGGCTATGGAGATGCCCATTAATTGATGTCAATGTCAGGAGTAGGGATTGCCATGCAACAGATGCACTAGAGCTATAAGTATATGAAAGCTCAAACTGAAACTAAGTGGGTGTGCATCCAACTTGCTTGCTCATGAAGACCTAGGGCATTTGAGGAAACCCATCGTTGGAATATACAAGCCAAGTTCTATAATGAAAATTCCCACTAGTATATGAAAGCGATAACTCAAGAGACTCTCTATATGAAGAACATGATGCTACTTTGAAGCACAAGTGTGGTAAAAGGATAGTAACATTGCCCCTTCTCTCTTTTTCTCTCATTTTTTTTGTTTTTTTCTTCTTTTTTTGGGCCTTCTCTTTTTTTGGCCTTTCTCTTTTTTTCCCATCTGGAGTCTCATCCCAACTTGTGGGGGAATCATAGTCTCCATCATCCTTTCCTCACTGGGGCAATTCTCTAATAATGATGATCATCACACTTCTATTTACTTACAACTCAATATTACAACTCGATATCTAGAACAAAGATATGACTCTATATGAATGCCTCCGACGGTGTACCGGGATGTGCAATGATCTAGCGTAGCAATGACATCAAAAACGGACAAGCCATGAAAACATCATGCTATCTATCTTATGATCATGCAAAGCAATATGATAATAAATGCTCAAGTCATGTATATGATGATGATGATGGAAGTTGCATGGCAATATATCTCGGAATGGCTATGGAAATGCCATAATAGGTAGGTATGGTGGCTGTTTTGAGGAAGATATAATGAGGTTTATGTGTGATAGAGCGTAGCGTATCACGGGATTTGGATGCACCGGCGAAGTTTGCACCAACTCTCGAGGTGAGAAAGGGCAATGCACAGTACCAAAGAGGCTAGCAATGATGGAAGGGTGAGAGTGCGTATAATCCATGGACTCACATTAGTCATAAAGAACTCATATACTTATTGCAAAATTTTATTAGCCCTCGAAGCAAAGTACTACTATGCATGCCCCCAGGGGGATAGATTGGTAGGAAAAGACCATCGCTCGTCCCCGACCGCCACTCATAAGGAAGACAATCAATAAATACCTCATGCTCCGACTTCGTTACATAACGGTTCACCATACGTGCATGCTACAGGAATCACAAACCTCAACACAAGTATTTCTACAATCCACAACTACCCACTAGCATGACTCTAATATCACCATCTTTATATCGCAAAACTATTGCAAGGAATCAAACATATCATATTCAGTGATCTACAAGTTTTATGTAGGATTTTATGACTAACCATGTGAATGACCAATTCCTGTCATCTCTCTAAATAGATATAAGTGAAGCAAGAGAGTTTAATTCTTTTTAAAAAAGATATGCCCATGCTCTAACAAGTATAAGTGAAGCAAAAGAGCATTCTACAAATGGCGGTTTGCTATGTGAAGAGAAACAGGCAATCCAAACTTCAAATGGTATAAGTGAAGCACATGAAGCATTCTATAAAGCCATACTCAAAAGATATAAGTGAAGTGCAATGAGCATTCAATAAATAAACCAAGGACTATCTCATACCAGCATGGTTCATAAAAGAAAAATGAAAACTAAATCAAAAGACGCTCCAAGATTTGCACATATCGCATGAACGAAACGAATCCGAAAACATACTGATACTTGTTGAAGAAAGAGGGGATGCCTTCCGGGGCATCCCCAAGCTTAGACGCTTGAGTCTACTTGAATATTTACTTGGTGTGCCTTGGGCATACCCAAGCTTGAGCTCTTGCCTCTCTTCCTTCTTCTCACATTGAGACCTTCTCGATCACCGAACACTTCATCCACACAAACTTCAACAAAAAACTCGGTAAGATCTATTAGTATAATAAAGCAAACAACTACTCTAAGTACCATTGCAAACCAATTCATATTTTGTTTTTTCATTATAGCTACTGTAATATAACTTTTCCATGGCTCAATCCACTGATATAAATCGACAGTTTCATCAAAACAAGCAAACTATGCATCAAAAACAGAATCTGTCTAAAACAGAACAGTCTGTAATAATCTGAACATTCACCATACTTATGATACTTGAAAAATTCTGCCAAAATTAGGAAACATAAACAATTTGTAT
>NC_053023.1:192886538-192979038 GCF_003073215.2 Triticum urartu
AAGACATAGGATTTTGGTTAAGCATCACTTCAGTCATTCTGACTGGTTTTCTTAGACCCCACTTAATAGTACGGTGGTTCCTATGACCCAACAAAGAAGAAAAAGAACTACGAAAGATCTAAGTCTTCGAGCTCCATAGTCTTCATGCGATGTCTTCTCTTGTCATAGTCTTCAATGTGAATATCTTCACATACCACCTTTGACTTCAATGTCTTCATACATTTTTAGGGGTCATCTCTGGTAGGAAAACCGAATCAATGAGGGACTTTTACCTGTGTTATCCTGCAATTCTCACAAACACATTAGTCCCTCAACTAGGTTTGTCGTCAATACTCCAAAACCAACTAGGGGTGGCACTAGATGCACTTACAGGTACTGATATAGTAGGCCGCTTCAGCCTGGATGATCAGTCCTGCGTTGGTCTCCAGATCGACAACTGATGGCCCGTCCTAGAGAATCACTTATTGTTCAAAGCAAGCGTTCCCAACGCCGCGGAATGGTTGAGTTGAAGTTCATTTCATGGCTTATTATTTGTTGTGTGGTGAAAACTTTAGTATTTATAATGTATCCTGGTTGTCGATGTGGGTTGATGACCTGTTGTACTATGTAATAAAATGATATGCCTGTGATAAACTTACTAAATTTATGAATGGCTTTCAAGTCGCTTCTCTGAGTGAGTGGTGCGACGAGGCAACAAAATATTTTCCGAATACATAATTGTACGTGCATTGCAATAGGTTATCGGATGAGGCCAATCAACAATAGTTGTACACTATTTGTACTAGCTTCACATGCTTCGCGTGTCGGGCGGGTGTTTTTACTGTAGCCATATGTTAATGTGTTCGTTGTACGTAACCAGAACCTCGAATCCTCGATATACTAGTAGTATAGTATATAGTAGGAGTAAGTAGTAGGAGTAGTAGGGTGGCATGGGCCAGAACAAGCATTCACGTCCAGGAGTACGGCACACACCACCACCACGATATCCATCTGGCACCATATTATTTCTTGGAGTCCATGCGAGAGCAATCTCTTCAACCTTGTCGTTTCTCTAACTTCAGCCATCGCGCGGCGGGCGAGGTGGGGGTTTGCCGATAGTTGGTTTCCTTAACTGTGGTCCCACTTGTAAGGCCAACTCCAACGCACGACCCCAAACGGACCCCATTTTGCACGAACTCCATCGATAATTTTGACTACTCCTGTAGTAAGTTGGATTAGTGCCTTCTCGATGCATTCATTGTTGATCTGCGGAGGCTCGATCTTGCGTGCTTCTTTCTTCTTCGAGTGTAAAGATGTAGACGTTGCTTCCTCGCATATAGTCTTATGTCTAGCCTCTATTCTATACTAGCTAAAAGTGATAGAACATCTACTAAATTGCGCTCTATCAATATATGGATGTACTCTTCTTCCCAATACAAAAACTTGCATCCATTTTACTCCCTCCGTTGCACAATACTACATGCCTTCTATTTGTCAAAATATATATGTATCTAGACATGTCTTAGTATATAGGTACATCCATTTTTGGACAAATGGAAGTCAAGTATTTTGGAACGGAGGGAGTACACAATAAATTTTTTAAGTTAGCACAACTAGTCTAATCCGAGAGCAGAACCGAAGATTTGGTCGGGTTCTTCCTCCTTTTGCCGACACGTGGGACATCCAGCATCCAGGTCATGTCACGAAAGAAAATAGAGTGGTAGTTCAAGCCACGAGATGTGCATCTTGGGTTAAACTGTAAATAGAATCTTACTACTCTTGAGTAACTCCAAAAGCGGCCACCGAAGATCTTTATTGGATTTGTTTCTCATCACCAGCATGTCGAGGTGAAAGATGTGCAGGTTCAGTGGGTCCTCTTGCGTTTTCACTGACATGTGGGGCCGCATGTGAGCAAACAGACGATGGGCTCCGCGCGTCCGCTGGCTGGCTGAGAAGAGAGATAGAAGAGGGCTGAGCATGGACTGCAGGAAATTTGTTCTATGTACCTCGATATAGTGGGGTGGCATGGGCCATAACTAGCATTCACGCCTAGCAGTACGGCACACGCCACCCACACGAGTTCCATCCGACACCAATTTTCTTGGAGTCCATGCTACAGCCATCTCTTCTCCCTCCTGTCCTCTTTTCTCAGCCATCGCACGGTCGGTGGGGTGGGGGTTTGCCGATAGTCGGTTTGCTCAACTGCGGTCCCACTTGTAAGTGAAAATGCAACACCGCACACATTCCCACTTGAGCGGCGTGCCGAACCAACCGTGTGGGGGTGCGACGCGAACACGACAGGCTTTTCCTTTTGAACTCGTAACTTGTAAAATTTGGTTCTGCTCCATGGTGCGACTGATAGATAGAAAATAATGATTTTGCCTAGAGTAATGAGAAGTTTTCTTCTGGCGCCGTTCATGCATGGAGTACGTACGAAAATTATGAAGTTGATGCGAAAGGTAAGATAATTATTGTAGTATCATATACTACTACATGGGTTTGACGGAAGGATAAAAATACATACATGTCCATCAACGTTCAACGACATCCTCACGCCCTAGTGCGCCGGGTCACCAACCGACATGTGAGGAGCAACGGCGTTGGCTGCGAGCTCAACGTGCTTCTGAACAGTGCCGTCCAAGGTTGCCCTGCGCTCCAAGAAGGCCAGCGTCCTATCGTCGTCCTCTTGCATGTAGTAGTCCTTGTGGACGATTTGCGCGTAGACGTGGGTGATTATGTCGATGGTGTCTTGCAGCGCCAGGCGCTGCGCGGCGAGTGCAACCTCGAGGTGGACATTCTCCAGCGCGACGGCGGGCAGTCGCAGGGTCACCAGTGCGTCGAAGAGGTTGTTACCATAGTGGCTATTGAGGGTGGCGGGCATCGCAGAGCCTGGGCGCGTCGGTTGGAGGCTTACGTCAAAGTCGTCCGCAAGCTTCTTGACGATGGTGAACTTGTCGAGGAAACCGACGAGGACCTCGTCGCACAAGGATGCGAAGCTGTCGTCCAAGCGGCCCTTCGCCCTGGCAGCCTCAAGCAATACTACCTACCGGGCCTCAGGCCGGCGTCGTGGACCATCTGGCACAGCCAGCTGATGCTCGCGCTCATCGCCTCCATGGGTCTAGCGTAGCTTCTAGTCAACTGATCTTGCGATTCGAGTGATCACTCAGCCCTTGGTTAGCGTGCATAGGTGCGTAGGATTTCGTACTACTCCTCGGCCCTCTATTGCACCTGCCTTTGGCTGTATGATAGGTGGGCCAGCCACCCCCTGGGGCCACGTGTCATTCACGTCTTGACCCGTCTCTCACACGCACCCTGCTAGTGTATATACTCCCTCCTTTCCGGTTTATAGGGCTTATCTCAAAATTTTAGTTTTTCCATTTCATAAGGCTCAATTTGGTTGTTTTCCATCACATGTTCAGATTCCAAGGTGCATTAAATCATTGCATGCAAGTACTAAGAGAAAATTGACCAATGAATGTAATTTATGCATGCATGCATTGCAATTAATGCATTGGTAAACATACTTTTTTGAGGAAAACAAGAGCATTAATTGGGTGCTTTTGCAAACTACAAAAAGTATTCCACCACTCACCATCTACCTTGGTTGGTGAGAATTTTGAATTGAGCCTTATAAACCGGAAAGGAGGGAGTATAGTGGTTTTCTTTTTCTCTCCATATCAACCATTTTATATTGCGTACGTGTCATTGAAGAGTGAAATGATGGTTGCTTCTTCCGACTAACTTACTGTGTGATTTGACTGCTCCTTAGTGGCCCCTACACGTACTCCCCCTACGTGTATGCAACAGTCACGCATACACATGGATGCAAAAACGCGCGCGACGCCCTAATGCATGCATGTCCGAGCACACGACGGAACACACACGGTGACGCTCAAGTTCTCAACCTACACGTGCATGCACACACATACTCAGTCAGGGTGAGCTAGTGACCGTATGAACACCGGGAAATATATATATTGAGCACAATGAGCGTATTATGAAGTCCACTGACCGTATTTTTACAAATATACAGTGACAGACAGTCTATTTATCTCGTTTGAAATTAAGCCATGTTAACCGGAGAGGAGGCAGCATGGACTAGCATTACTTTGCTGTGTCCCGTCAACTTGCCGAACGAGGAGAAGGTTGCAGGACGGGAGAAGCTTGCGCGCGGTGGCTCGCAGGACAAGGAGAAACTTTTGACTAATGCAAGCTCTCCCTCGCTCAGGCGGTGGACGTGCAACAGTTAATTCGGTGTCAGATTGCCAGAAGCATACTACACTATACTACTAGGAACCGGATGGAGGAGCGTCTGCACTCTTATTATAATTTTAAAATGTGATGAAGCAATCTTCAACACATTTGGTTCTCTTCGAGGGTTCTCGCATGTGATAATGGAGGTTGATTGCATGGAACACTCGCCACAATTCTCGCTTAATTCTGGCTCATATCTTGTTACAAATAGTAGCGCTTAGTAATATTTCCTCTCTTTTTGTTATTCAGCATGTAAACAGGCCAGCAAACCTTGTGGCGCATCTTCGAGCGAACTGTGCTTGGTGCACTTTGAATGTTGCCGAGAGCTGGCTTGATGAAACACCTCGCTTCCTACTTCTTTTTTTGGCTTCCTAGTGACCAGTGTCTTGGCTGATCGTCCTAAGAATGCTTATATATGAATAAAGCTCTCTCATTTACCCGCAAAAAAGATTAAGCCATATTAACCGGAAAGGAGGGAGTATGGACTAGCACTACTTTTTGGTGTGTCCCGTCAACTCGCAGAACGAGGAGAAGCTTGCAGGACAAGGTGAAGCTCGCTTACGCCTTTTGACTAATGCAACCTACCCTCGGTGGACATGCATCAGTCCATTCGGTGTTAGATTGTCAGAGGCATACACTGTAGTACCCAACATGCGGAGTACCATCAATGTTCGACTTCACGAAGGGGCGAAGAGCCAAGCGCAGTACTAGTACGCATACTTGGTTTTGCACCTTCATACTACTCCACCCTCCGTCACAGTTTACAGGGCGCGCTTCATTATGATGCATTTCTCTCAATGCATTTCCACCACCAGAGAGACTTTAGACGCGTTTGGTTTAATGCTCAATTAATTAGGGCGTGGTAACCGCAATCAAGTCCACAATTTTCTCTCCATGTATTGTACTACTACGGAGTGCATGCATGTGTGTACCCGGGGTGGAAGCACTGCATGCATGTGTGTACGCATTATTCCCTCTAGTAATAGACGCCGTGCTATAACTACCAATGCTATTTTTCAGGCCGATCGCTAGTCGCCTTGGTCCCACAGTTTTTTTTCTTTTTTCTGAAGCGCGCTGTATAAATAGTGACGGATGGAGTAGTATGAGCGGATTCAAAGAAGAGCGTATTGATGGTTGCTTCTTCAGAGCAACTTACAGTGGGAAAGGTGGGGCTTATGATTTGACTGCTCATTACTCACTATTAATGCGGCGCAACGACCGGGCTTAGTCTCCCATGCGGTTGTGCACTACCCCCTCGGTTCTTAAATATACTCCGGAGTATTTGTCTTTCTAAAATATGTTGAAATCTCTGTTAAGATGAATAGAATATTTAGGAACGGAGGGAGTACACATACGAAGCAAAATGAGTGAATCTACACTCTAAAATATGCCCGTTTGAAATTTGTAAAAAGATAAATATTTAGGAATGAAGGAGTATAATTTCGTGCATGGCACATGGACCTGGATGATGAAGAGGCTTCTGGCAATGCTATCAGGCTTCCATCATTTGTTTACATAATTGGCGTACTATACAAATAATTTTCCAGTGACATGAAATTGTACAATGGTGTAAGCTTTCAGCTTTTGTTTCGCGTGTCTTCCCATCGATGCTCTTTCGGAAACAATAAAAAACTAACTTCCTTGCTAATTCATGTCAATTATTAGCAGATCAGAGCTAATAATTACATCACAACTGAAGACAAAGTTGTGAGAAGGTGTTAAATTAAAATTGATCCATGCTTTCATTGGCACCAATGTCCCCCCAGCTCTGTCTAAATCAACAAGGCATGTTGGGAAAAAGAGTAGCTGTCAGGAGCATGCAACATTCCGATCATTTTGTGCAGTTCCACTAAAATAGAGCTGAGCGTCCCTATTCCAAAGATATCAAGTGTGATTCCGATAATAGAGGTTTGCTGATGAAACAATAAACACACAAATAGAAGCCGGTCACCTTTGCGGTCTCTCTTAAGACTAACTAGTTGGAGAAGATTAGGCTCGGAGTTGGATGAGGAGGATAGAGCAAAACCAATCTCCCTTTGTGCAGTCGCACTGAAATGTAGAGACGTTTCCCGTGTGACATTTTAGTACAACTGCACAAAACACTCTTAAGAGAAGAGTGATTTATGCAGTTCACCAAAAGGTCGCAATAGCAACGAGGTGAAATGGATACCTGTTTGCAAAAAAGAGGTAGAAAGGAAACAATTACTGGCCAATAACAGTTGATGACACATGCGACGACAAAAAAGAAGCATATTCCTTGTCCTAAGGGAAGATAACAACACAGTTGTGTTTGTCTAAAACGGTGTGAGGATGAGAATGCAATATGGAAAGTATGCCGGACGAGCTACGTTTTGGGCAAAGAACTATGGAAGATCCACATGCAGCAACGTGGGAAAACAGGCAGTGGAGCAAGGCCAGAGGGGATACCTGGAGATCGTCGGGATGTAACTAGGTGAGCGGCGGCGGGCGGAATCTACGAGCAGGTGGCGTAGGCCCTGCCGCGCCGGAGCTTGGTTAGAGAGAACGGCGTGTACTGCAGATCGGGACGTGCTGCCTCGGCGACGTCGAACGGAGAAACGATGCACTTCCTTCCTTTCCCCCGGCGGACGGGATGCGGCCGAATCAGTGACCAACGGTGAGAGAGAGAGGCCACCACACTCCCTTTCCCCCGGCGGACGGGATGCGGCCGGATCAGTGACCAACGGTGAGAGAGAGGCCACCGCACTCCCTTTCCCCCGGCGGACGGGATGCGGCCAGATCAGTGACCAACGGTGAGAGAGAGAGAGGCCACCGGAGCCTTGTGTGAGATACTCTGAAGATTGGACTACCTTTTCCTCCATAAAAAATCATTTTATATTCTGTGTACGTGCCATTGAGCGCTATAACTTTATTTAAAAATAACGCGGCAATGTGTCAAGTCGAACTTTGTTTCGTGCACGCGTGGTACACGACCTCCCTAGGTAAACAACCGCTACAGGCGTTCAAATTAGCACGTGGGCTGCCATTCGTAAAGAAATGAGCTCCACTGTGTACCCGCACGGGTGTGGCTGGGCACGAAGCGTGAGTACGTGCACGGTGCACCTATTCTCTTCTTGTATACGTACACCACCTACGTGGGGTTGTGTGAGAGAGATACAATATAGTGTGTGGGTTCTTGAGAGTTTTTTGGGAGGGTCAATCAAAAAATTTAACATATGCAATGTGTGTGAAATAGAGTCCTGGATATAACATATATATAGAGGGGGCGATCCACAAGAAGAGAGTGGAGGTATCATCGTCTTGAGGTGTCTATAGAATCAAAGAGAGGGATGATGATGTGTGTGTGTGTGCGTGCGCGCGATCGATAAAGAGTGCCATCGAATTTGTATGTGCCCACGTCAAAGATATAGAGTGGCTGGCCTACTGGAATGTGAGATGGGACATGTGCAGTTTGTCTCTGTGGCATGGATACCTACCTGCAACGCTCGACTATCGGTGTGTGGTGGGGGAAGAGGGAGGCCCAATTAACTATAGAGGTACAATGGCTGGTATATGTGTGGAGGAGGAGAGAGGCCTACCTCATGTATTAAGGAGATCGATCTGCCTCATGTATTAAGGGAGATCGATCAACATCCATGCATATGTGCAGGAGATGAATAAGGTTGGGAGAGAGACAGAGCTAGAGTGTTGGAGGGGGGTGGTAGTGGAGTTGCTTCTAACAAATGGTGGGATAGGCTTGCTAGACAAACGGAGGGCACGCCCGCAATATCAATAAGAGAGGAGATGGCTGCTTGTTGTTTGTGCACGTGCGTGTGAGAGACGGGTCAGGAGGCATGCACGAATGATGATGGGGACGATGTGGTTGTGGTAAGCAGACGTAACTACATAGGAAGATCAATCGCCCTTTGTAAGAGAAAGGAGAGACATAACTTGTGAGGTACGTCGATTGATGGGGGGGGGGTAGTTAAAGTCGATCTAGGTATATGTTGGGAGATCGATCGGTATACATGCATGTGTGTGTTAGAAGCAAATGAGGCACGAGGAGATGGATAGAGAGAGAGGGATGCATGTAGGAGGTGGTACGAGAGGCATACTATATCGAGGGGGAGGAGTGTGCGAGTACGAGAACGATGAAAAGAGTGGTGGGAGTGAGGCATGGACGGTGACAAGAGAAGAGGGGAAGCTTGTGTTTGTGCTAGGCACACCTGGCTAGAGAGGCATATCGATCGATGTGTGCCGTAAAGAAGGAGCTGGGGGGGGCCTACACACACCGTGGGTGAACGACCTAAAGTGAAAACACGAATTTGCACGATGGAGCTAGAGAATGCTGAGGGAGGGTGAGAGGGATGCGGGCGTGTGCATGCACAAGAGAAAGTTAGCGCTAGCTACAAAGATAAGAGGGTTGTGTGGGCGTAAAAGACGAATAGAGATCATATATACTTCATTTTAAAAACAAATTCGGATATTTGAAGAATTTATCATAGTGTTTAAAACCGACGGATGTGTGAATATATATAACGGTGATAAACATGGTGTGGTTATGAACATGGTATACTACATTTAATATATTTTATCTCTACTCTTATAAAAAACGGAGTTGTTGATGATGGTGTGCCTGCCATCCTGCATTATAGGCCGTCTGATTTATATCTGGCGGATAGCAAGGAAACTTTGATGGTTGAAGTTGGCAACAATCATGATTGTAGATTCGTATTGAAATAGAGAAACGAATTCAAATTTAGTTCGAATTGCAGCGGTAGTATAGACATTTGGAATGCACTAAAATGTTGGTATGAGTAGGTTACATGCATTATACAGCAAGCAAAAAAATTTAATCGGACATAACATGGATTCATACTCCCTGCTTCCATCTACATAGGGCGTAATGAGATTTTTAAGACCGCCTTTGACTATTGACAAGATTAATAGTACATGACATGCACAATGTGAAAATTATATCATAGAAAGAACCTATACAGATGAATTTAACGGTGTGCTTTGTGTAAGTTGCATGTCATATATCATTGCTCTAATATTTGGTCAAAGTTAGCATCGAAAAACACATTAGGCAAGACTCTCTCTTTGTGTGGTGTGAATAGTTTTATTTTTTTCGTTTTATTTTTGGTTGAGGGAAGTGTGAATTGATTTGGTACGTACAAGTACAATATTACGACACGTTAGGCTTGTCCCTGAAATTCAACCCGCGTCTTGTTATATCTCGAAAATTCAGATATCGTGCTCCCAAAACTGGCGCCTTCACACCCCGCGCCTTGCTATCCCAAAATTACAACGCGCGCGAAAATTCCCTCCAGCTGCCAAATCCCTACACGCGAAATCCCCCTTCTAACCCTGAGCCGAAAGCGCCACTAGTTCAAATCGGTGTGGGGGGGGGGTACTTTTGTAACACACCCTACATTTTGGACAAGCGCGTTCCTAAGTCATGCTTCACCCCCTCCCATCACCCCCTTTTCGCCATTCGAAATCCCAGGACGCCATAACCTCTCCGCTCCAGCCGCGAAACCCCGCACTCCTCCGTCCGCCACGTCACCGCTGCCCAGCCGGAGCCTCTTCCCTGACGACGTCGTCCACCGCAACAGCTCGACGTCCCTCGTCCACCTCCCCGGATGAGGATCCGTCGTCCATCTCGCCGTCCCGCCGGTTCAGCCGCCCCGTCCTCCACCTCCAAGGAGCTGCTCCGACGATCGCCTCGTCTATCGCGGCTGCTCCATCCCCATAGCGTCGCCTTAACCTGCTCCACCGGAACCGCAACATCCTCACCGACTCCTCGGACGAAGCCGAGGCCTACTCGGCGCCACCAAAGAGGTTGTACACTCGTCGCCTCGCACCTTCTCCTTAACTCGACCTCCTGGCGCCTACGGTGCTCCATCCCGCACCCCCATGGAGCGGCTACCTTGAAGCCGGCGCCGCAGGCGACATCTCCACGGCGGCTCTCCCCTAGTGCGAGGCCCCTTCGGCGGCGGCGTCCATACCAGCCGGATCTGCTACTGCTGCTCCGGCTCTCGCTCGATCGCTCGCTCGCCCAGCTGCTGCTGCTGCTCTGCTCCGAGTAAGCCACACTTCAGTCGACTGAATCGACTTTTGGGTCAGTCGATTTTCAGGGGTTGGGGGGGGGGGGGCTCGCCGGAGTTAGGGAAGAACCACCCGCAGCGGGGACGGGGGCTCGCCGGAGAGGTACCCCACTATCTATATTAGGGTTCAGGGTGGGGGCGGGGGGGCTAGAGGGCTGGCCGGGGCGGCGGTGGCGAGTTGTTTCGGAGCGGCGAGGCGGTGCTGGGGCCGGCGGTTCGGCCGGTGGTGGCTGGCGGCTCAGGGGGGTGCAGGTTGAAGATGAACTGCAGGCCCTCCCTAAACTACATGTCAAGTGCCTCTCTGCTACCATTGCGTTCAGTTTCGACAGTAGCATTCAGATTCCACAGTAAATTTCAGTTTCGACAGTTAAGTTCAGAGTCAACAGCTTTTACCTCATCTGTTGTAGTCAGGTGTTTTTGGTGATGTTAATTTTACATCCATTTTACATCATCTATTGGAAATGCTATTAGAATCCCACTTGAGATTGACGATGTCTGTCTTGTGCTGCTTCAGCCTTGACGTCTTACGGCTCACCGGAGCTGCTCCAACGACAGAACGATCCATCACAACAGAGCAGTGCCCTGGACGCCGTCTACAGATCCCTCAGATCTTCCTCCACACCTTCGACAACCACCTCTGCCTCAACTGCTTCAGCGACCAAGCCAATGATGCCGAGGTCGACACGGCTACGGCAAAGAGGTTGTACACTTGTTGCATCACTTATTACTATACATTCACGTCGATCCATTAGGGCTATTTTGGTTCAACGGAAAAACATCAATCCATTGGTTGTTACCATCACTCTAAATTTTTGCATGCTCTCCTTACATAATCTCACCATATTTTTTTCGTATGCATGTCAGATATTGTACACAGTCATGCTGAACATGTAGAGAAAAAGAGAAGAGTTTTGCGCGGCAATACAATGTCATGCATACATCGCTCCATGGTGGGTTCAATAGCAAACCATCCCCACCCCTCTCCAGATTGTAATCCAGAGGAAGATATCTGTTCTGAGGCGGATTCGGACGCCGCTGACCACTCCTATTTACCCCCCAAGGTGTTTGCTCTACCTTGGCATGATGATGTTAGTCATATCATGCATATGTTGCCTTGCAGTGCCTACTTTTGACATCATATATGTCATCTGCTTAGTTTAGACATGTTCTGTAATGCCACCTATTTAGTTTCTATATCATATATGGGAATTATGCAGTCTCATGTCTTTTAGCCAGCCATAATATATGTGAAATGTGCAATGCCATCCTATTTAACCAGGCATCATATATTTGAATGATATCTTGCCCATCCTTTTCTTCATTACATTTCCATTTGTCGACAATGTTTGTACATTAAACTACTCTTCCTGTGAATCAGCCATTTGGGTGGGAGATGGAAAAATCTGGAGTGAAAACAAGGCCTTCAGAGCAGACAATGCTACCTGTCGAAGCAGATCTCTTGTTGGGTCCCGATAGCTCCTCAGAGATGGATTCAGAGATAGATGACCAGTCCTATTCCCCCACTAAGGTGTATGCTCTAATTGGGCACGGTTATACTGCTCATATCATGCATACGGTGTCTTGCATTGCATAGTTTAGACATCATATACACAATATTCAACACCATGTTCTTAGTTCAGAAATCATATCCAATGCCCTCTGTTTAGCATATGAATCATATATGTGAATTAAATGATGCGATCCTGATTACTTAGATAACATGTAGGTGAATTATGTCAGGCGATCCTGTTTAGTTATTCATCATATCTTTGAATTATGTTATGCTATGTTATCCAGTTTAGATAGACATCATATATGTGAAATTATGTCATGCTATCTGTTTTAGTTAAACAATATACATGTCAACTATTCATGCCCTCTTTTTTCCACACTATCTATTGCATATGTCTCTCATACAATGTCTGTACATTCAACTATGTTTCCTGTTTATCAGCCATTTGAATTGGAGCGGGTGATGCCAGTATCTAGCAGACTAAAAACACGGTCTTCAAATAAAACAGTGCTACCTCTTGATGGAGATAGCACCCCGGTTGTACATGCACAAGAACCAGCCCTACCACACATAACCCAAACTCTCGCAGATTGTACCCCTACTACGATGGACAGAGAACCAGCTTCACCCAATCTAACCCCAACCCCAGCCGATATTAACTCAGTTCTTGTTGACACAGCACCATCTCCACCACAGAGCTCCCAAACAAGAGCAGTTAGTAAGGCAGCTCCAGTGCCCAAAGGGCCAGTACTATCACGGCGAACCCCAACTCCACCAGTTAGTACGCCTATTCCTGTGGAGGAAACACAACCAACTAGTCGTAGTTTAGCATCTATCGCATTTGATGTTGTTAAATCATATGTGCGTATCTCCCATCTTGGAAATATTATACTGAAGATGAAGGAAAATGCCAGTTGTAGGTGTTTGTCCAGGAGTTATGTGTAAGTAATGTTATTCATGGCAATTCCTTTGCTTTGTCCCATACATCCTAACTCCATGATGGTTATAATACAGAAAATTTTCCCATTTTTCTCTATAGAGAAGGACCGATTTGGAAACTCAGGATGAGGTAACCTGTGCTAATACCTCTGCTATCTTCAAGAATGCTTGGTGGCAGTATCGGAATTACCTGAAGAAAACGTACTTCGCTGGCAAAGAAACTCATCAAATTCCCTTATGTTCTCCTGAGACACATTTACTGGACGATGACTAGGAACGCCTTGTTCTATACTGGTCCCGAACCAAGAATGTGGTAAGGTCTATGAGCTCATTTTCTATTTTTAAGTATTATATTCTTGCATCTTACTGTACTCTGTTCATGTAGAACAAGTGCCTAAACCTGAAGAACAACTGTTCTAATTTAAGATTCCATTGCTACCATAGGACATAGATATATGTTTGTTTGATGTTTTTATTATGTACTAGTACTTGGCAATAGAAGACTTGGTAGTTTAATCCTGTCCACCTTACTAATGAACTATTTCACCGAAATGAGTTTCATATACTAGTACATGCTAAACTTGTTATGTATCTGCTTGTTTCTTCTTTTAGAATGCTGACAGAATATTGGGGAAGAGTGCCTTATTAAGCAGCGGTAAAGGAAGTAATGCAGATAAGGTTCAGGATAGTGACACATCCTGTCTTGGTTTAGTGTTGGAGTTACTGGCCACTACCGCTTGCACAAGCTATTCAAACTCACTGTCTGAATCAGTTCGGTTTGTTGAGTCTCAACTACAAGCTGAAAGACATCGATTAGCTGTGCTGCAACAAGAAGCGGAAGGACTGCGGAAGTCCTTGGAGCATTCAGATGCATACTTTCTGGTGTAACAACAAGCATTGGAGGATTTTAGCGCCAAACAGGACAAAGCTAATCAGCTTGCTAAGCTTATTGCCAGCATGGTGGATACCTAGGATAACGTTTCTTGAGCTCTTCTGAAGTTGTTTCAGTTGCTCTTGTTTTGCTGCCACGTTTATTTGCACTGGTGGCCAATTTTGACGGCCGGTGTATATGATATGCTGCTTTGTTCCCTATATTTTCACTGGTGGCGAACTTTGATGCCCAATGGATGTAATATGTGTAATAGCCGTGATAGCCTAGCGTTAGTTGCTTGCTTATTTTTTCCTTGTTGTCTTGTTTATTTGTTTGCTTGTAGTCATTGCAGTTCTTTTTCCGCGGTTAACTAGTGGCTGCAATAACCTATTTTTTAAAACTAGGCCACAATAACCATGGGCTAATATTTACTGTAGTGACACTGGGCCTCCTACGGGCCGTAGAAACAGTGGGCCTTTTACGGGCCGTAGAAACAGTAGGCCTTCTACGGGCCATAGAAACAACGGGCCTTCTACGGGCCGTATCATCAATGGGCCTTATACGGGCCGTATGATCGATTGGCCAAACATGGGCCAATAACAGGCCGCATTATGGCCGTAAACGATCTAGAGTTGGAATCGTACGTTCATGGGCCGACTGTAACGGGCCATCGTTAATAGGCCGTATTTGATGACGCTATGAAAACGACCCAACGTATTAACGGACCACAAACGAGCCGACTGTAACCACGGGCTGAATTTGGCCCACAAGCAAAAAATGATAGTAACGAGCCATAAGTAAACGAATGCTGGAAATGAGCCCAAGAATAGATGGGCTCTGAGAAGGCCGAAAGATAACATGGGCCGAAAACGGCCCAACGGAATAACGGACCATTAATGGGTATAAAGTGATACATTGTTCATTACGGGCCAGTTTCACCATGGGCCGTTAATGGGTCTAAAGTGATACACTGTTCATTACGGACCAGTTTCACCACGGGCCGTTAATAGGCCAAGAGTTACATAGGGCCTCACATGGGCCGAAAGACATCATGGGCCAGAAGTGAAAACGGGCTGGAATCATATTGGATGGCCCAGATGACGCTACTGGGCCTAATTCGGATAGGGCGTAACGGGCCTTGGGTTAGCGGGCTGTAAATGGGCTATATGCGAACAGGCCGTTAACAGGCTTTCCATGGGCCGACCCGCCGGCTTTTAACCAAGTCAAATGGGTTGGCCTTTTCACAGGAATGGGCCACTGTTGGGCCGTGCCATGTGTCGACGTATCATAGGCGCCTATCTGACCAACTGACGAACTGACACGTGTTTCGTCCGGCCTATAAGAATTTTACACGTGGAAATTTCCCATTGGTCGGGGCTGTTAACAGGTTATCGGATCCAAAACCCGACCCGTTAGCTTAACGGTGTTCCGTTACGGTGGATGCCATGTGTCGGTCACCCTCGACGAAAGCACTTCTGTGACGCGCGATTTATCGTCATGGAAGTGGACACTTCCGTGATGATAATTTTGGTAATGTCATGGAACACTTCTACGACAGCACAGGTATGACTATCTTGGTTCTGTCATAAATTCGTCATGGATGTACATGCATGACAAAAAAAGTGACCTACTGTGACACACACGTATCATCACGGAAGTGTATTTTTTTTGTAGTGTTAGGTGAGTGCGGGACTGCAGCTAAGCCCCCGAGTGGGAGGATTGCTCTCCACTCGATAGGATGTTTTAAACTTAGGCGAGTGCGAGACTGCAGCTAAGCCCCCAAGTGGGAGGATTGCTCTCCACTTGGCAGGATTTTTCAAACTTAGGCGAGTACGAGACTGCAGCTAAGCCCCCAAGTGGGAGGATTTCTCTCCACTTGGCAGGATTTTTCAAACTTAGGCGAGTACGAGATTGCAGCTAAGCCCCCGAGTTGGAGGATTGCTCTCCACTCGGTAGGATTTTTTGAACTTAGGTGAGTGTGGGACTGCAGCTAAGCCCCCAAGTGGGAGGATTGCTCTCCACTTGGCATGATTTTTTAAACTTAGGCGAGTACGAGACTGCAGCTAAGCGCCCGAGTGGGAGGATTGCTCTCCACTCGGTAGGATTTTTCATACTTAGGCGAATTGGATTCGCAGCTAAGCCCCCGAGTGGGAGGATTGCTCTCCACTTGGCAGGATTTTTCAAACTTAGGCGAGTACGAGACTGCAACTAAGCCCTCGAGTGGGAGGATTGCTCTCCACTCGGTAGGACTTTTTAAACTTAGGCGAGTACGAGACTGCAGCTAAGCCCCCGAGTGGGAGGATTGCTCTCCACTTGATAGGATTTTTTAAACTTAGGCGAGTACAAGACTGCAGCTAAGCCCTCGAGTGGGAGGATTGCTCTCCACTCAATAGGGTTTTTCAAACTTAGGCGAATCGGATTCACAGCTAAGCCTCCGAGTGAGAGGCTTGCTCTCCACTCGGTAGGATTTTGTTTTTGAAACTTAGGCAAATCGGATTCGCGGCTAAGTCACCCACTCGGGGATTTCGGACACATGTAAAACTAATAACAATCATTTAGGAGACTGTAAAACCATGCCTTTGATAAACAAACTGAAAGGTACTTCTTATTACATCTCGAAAGTCTGACTGCTTAAGTATTAAGATGGCGGAGAAGCTCCGCATTCCAAGCGCGTGGCTCGTCTTTCTTGTGTTCCACATCGTACAGGTGATATGATCCATTGTGGAGCACTTTGGTAATGACGAAGGGGCCTTCCCAGGTGGGAGCAAGCTTGTATGGACGTTGCTGATCCACTCAGAGAACCAGGCCCCCCTCCTGAAATGCTCGACCTCTTAGGTTCCTAGCATGGAATCGACGAAGGTCTTACTGATAGATGGTCAACCTGATCAGGGCCATCTCTCTCTCTTCTTCTAAAAGATCAGCAACGTCTTGACGGGCTTGTTCTGCTTCTGCCTCTGAGAAGAGCTCCACTCGCGGGGCATTATGGAGTAAATCAGTCGGCAGCATGACCTCGGCTCCATAAACCAGGACGAAGGGAGTCCACCAGTCGACCGATTTGGCATTGTTCTCAGACCACACAGTACTGATGGTAACTCATCTACCCAAGCACCAGCCGCATTCTTGAGGTCTCGCATCAATCTGGACTCCAACCCTTGTAAGATCAAACCATTTGCTCTTTCTGCTTGTCCGTTCGACTGAGGGCGAGCGACTGAAGCGTAGTCGACCCAGGTGCCCTGGGAAGCGCAGAAGGCTCTGAACTCATCTGAATCAATGTTTGAACCGTTGTCTGTGATGATGTTGTGCGGGACTCCATATCTGAACGTTAACTCTCTAATGAAGCTGATGGCGGTTCTCGAATCGAGGTTCTTGATGGGTTTGGCTTCAATCCATTTAGTGAACTTGTCGACTGCAACAAGCAGGTGGGTGAAACCACTTATGCCAGTCCTCAAGGGTCCAACCATATCCAACCCCCAAACAACAAATGGCCAGGCGAGTGGAATGGTCTTCAAAGCTGAAGCAGGCTTGTGAGACATGTTGGAGTTGAACTTGCACCCCTCACACTTGTCGACTATTTCCTTTGCCATTTCATTTGTACGCGGCCAGTAAAAACCTGCTCGGTATGCTTTGGCCACGATTATCCGAGAGGACGCATGGTGACCACAGGTCCCCAAGTGGATATCATTAAGTATCATTCGACCCTCCTCTGGGTAATGCATCGCTGGGCAACTCCAGTCACACTCTCCCTATATAGTCGACCACCTAGCATAGTGAAGGCTTTGGATCGATGGATAATCTATCGTGCTTCATCTTCGTCTTCTGGAAGCTCTTTCCTGAGAATATATGCGATATACGGCACTGTCTAGTCAGGAATGATAACCAAAACTTCCATGATTAAGTCGACCACAACTGGGATTTCAACTTCAGTCGGATCAGTAGAACTCTTAGGTTGCGGGGGATCTTCTGTGAAGGGATCCTCTTGAACTGATGGTATGTGAAGGTGCTCCAAGAACACATTGCTGGGAATGGGCTCTCGCTTGGAACCTATCTTCGCCACATCATCCGCTGCCTGATTCTTCAGTCGGGGAATGTGGTGGAGCTCTAGCCCTTCAAACTTCTTTTCTAACTTTCTCACTGCATTGCAGTAACCAGTCATAGCTGGGCTTCTGACGTCCCACTCCTTCATCACTTGATTGACCACCAAATCTGAGTTGTCGTAGACCATTAGGCGACAGACGCCGAGTGAAATGGCCATTCGCAACCCATACAGAAGTGCTTCGTATTCAGCTTCATTGTTGGAGGAGTCAAAGTGAATATGAAGGACGTAACTGAGTTTGTGACCTCGCGAGGATACCAGAACTACTCCAGCGCCAGAACCATTCAACATCTTGGATCCATCAAAGAACATAGTCCAATGTTCCGAGTGGACTTGAGTTGGTTGCTGTTGCTCGATCCACTCAACGAGGAAATCTGCTATTGCTTGGGACTTGATTGCTTTCTTTGCCTCAAACTTGATATCCAATGGAAGGAGTTCAATCGCCCACTTTGCCACTCGACCAGTTGCGTCTCTGTTGTTCAGGATTTCTGACAACGGAGCATCGCTGGTGACTATGATAGAGTGATCTGAGAAATAATGTGCATCCTTCTTCGTGGTCAAGTAAATTCGATAGACAAGCTTTTGATAATGTGGATATCTCTGCTTGGATGGAGTTAAGACTCCAGAGATACAGTACACTGGGCGTTGAACCTTACAGGCTTTACCTTCTTCATCCCGCTCGACCATGAGTACTGTACTGACAACTTGTCCAGTGGCTGCAATATAAAGCAATAAAGGCTCTTTGCTGATTGGAGTAGCGAGCACCCGCTGGGTGGAAAGCAGAGTTTTGAGCTCTGCAAACGCTGCATTAGCTTCAGGAGTCCACTCAAATGTTTTAGATTTCTTCATCAATCTGTAAAGAGGCAATGCCTTTTCACCGAGATGAGAGATGAATCAACTCAAGGCGGCCAAACAAACTAGTAAGCTTCTGAACGTCGTGTACGTGCACAGGGCTTTTTATTCGGGGTATCGCGCCAACTTTCTCTGGGTTTGCATCGATCCCACGTTTGGAAACGAGGAAACCAAGTAACTTTCCACCTGGAACTCCGAATGTACATTTCATCGGGTTAAGCTTGATATCATATCTTCTCAGATTGGCAAAGGTTTCAGCGAGGTCAGTCAGCAGGTCAGAACCTGTACGTGACTTAACCACGATGTCATCCATATATGCTTCCTCATTTCGACTGATTTGAGTGAGCAGGCACTTCTGTATCATGCGCATGAATGTGGCACCAGCATTTTTGAGACTGCTACCTCTTGAGCACTGCATTGGTTTTCCCTTGAAAAGGAAAGGGTGATGCAGCAAAGTAGCGTAAGTATTTCCTCCATTTTTGAGAACCCAGGAATCAATCCAGTAGGAGGCCACATGCAAGTCCCTCGTACCTACACAAACAAATAAGAACCTCGCAACCAACACGATAAAGGGGTTGTCAATCCCTTCACGGTCACTTAAGAGAGTGAGATCAGATAGAGATGATAAGATAATATTTTTGGTATTTTTATGATAAAGAGTAAAAGTAAAGATTGCAAAATAAAAGGTAATAGAAAGAGCTTGTTGACGGAAGATCAATATGATGGAGAATAGACCCGGGGGCCATAGGTTTCACTAGTGGCGTCTCTCAAGATAGCATAAGTATTACGGTGGGTGAACAAATTACTGTCGAGCAATTGATAGAAAAGCGAATAATTATGAGAATATCTAGGCATGATCATGTATATATGCATCACGTCCGTGACAAGTAGACCGACTCCTGCCTACATCTACTACTATTCCTCCACACATCGACCGCTATCCAGCATGCCTCTAGAGTATTAAGTTCATAAGAATAGAGTAACGCATTAGGTAACATGACATGATGTAGAGGGATAAACTCAAGCAATATGATATAAACCCCATCTTTTTATCCTCGATGGCAACAATACAATACGTGTCGTTTCCCTTTCTGTCACTGGGATCAAGCACCACAAGATTGAACCCAAAGCTAAGCACTTCTCCCATTGCAAGAAAGATCAATCTAGTAGGCCAAACCAAACCGATAATTCAAAGAGACTTGAAAAGTTAACCAATCATGCATAAAAGATTTTAGAGAAGAATCAAATATTGTTCATAGATAGACTTGATCATAAACCCATAATTCATCGGATCTCGACAAACACACCGCAAAAAGAGTTACATCGAATAGATCTTCAAGAAGACCGAGGAGAACTTTGTATTGAGATCCAAAGAGAGAGAAGAAGCCACCTAGCTAATAACTATGGACCCGAAGGTCTGAAATAAACTACTCACACATCATCGGAGGGGCCATGGAGTTCATGTAGAGGCCCTCCATGATCGATGCCCCCTCCAGTGGAGCTCCGGAAAAGGCCCCAAGATGGGATCTCTTGGGTACAGAAGGTTGCGGTGGTGGAAATAGGGTTTCACGGTGCTCCTCGATGTTTTCAGGGTATATGAGTATATATAGGAGGAAGAAGTAGGTCGGTTGAGCCACGAGGGGCCCACGAGGGTGGAGGGCGCGCCTGGGGGGGTAGGCGTGCCCCCCTGCCTCGTGGACTCCTTGTTTGTTTCTTGACGTCCACTCCAAGTCCTCTGGATCACGTTTGTTCCAAAAATCACATTCCCGAAGGTTTCATTCCGTTTGATATTCCTTTTCTACGAAACACTGAAATAGGCAAAAAAACAACAATTTGCACTGGCCCTTGGGTTAATAGGTTAGTCCCCAAAATAATATAAAAGTGTAAAATAAAGCCCATTAACATCCAAAACAGATAATATAATAGCATGGAACAATCAAAAATTATAGATACGTTGGAGACGTATCAAGCATCCCCAAGCTTAATTCCTGCTCGTCCTCGAGTAGGTAAATGGTAAAAAACAGAATTTTTGATGTGGAATGCTACCTAACAAAATTCTCAATGTAATTCTCTTTATTGTCGCATGAATATTCAGATCCGAAAGATTCAAGACAAAAGTTTAATATTGACATAAAAATAATAATACTTCAAGCATACTAACTAAGCAATTATGTCTTCTCAAAATAACATGGCAAAAGAATGTTCATCCCTACAAAATCATATAGTTTGGTCATGCTCCATTTTCGTCACACAAGAATGCACTCATCATGCACAACCCTGATGACAAGCCAAGAAACTGTTTCACACTTTAGTAATCTCAAACTTTTTTCAACTTTCACGCAATACATGAGCGCGAGCCATTGATATAACACTATGGGTGGAATAGAATATGATGAGAAGACAAAAAAGGAGAAAATCTCACATCGACGCGGCTAATCAATGGGCTAGGGAGATTCCCATCAATTGATGTCAATGCAAGGAGTAGGGATTTCCATGCAACGGATGCACTAGAGCTATAAATGTATGAAATCTCAACAAAAGAAACTAAGTGGGTGTGCATCCAACTTGCTTGCTCACGAAGACCTAGGGCACTTGAGGTAGCCCATTGTTGGAATATACAAGCCAAGTTCTTTAATGAAAAATTCCCACTAGTATATGAAAGTGACAAAACAAGAGACTCTCTATCATAAAGATCATGGTGCTACTTTGAAGCACAAGTGTGGAAAAAGGGATAGTAGCATTGCCCCTTTTTTGGGGCCTTCTTTTTTTATTTGGCCTTTCTCTTTTTTTATCTGGGACAGTGCTCTATTAATGATGATCATCACACTTCTATTTATTTACAACTCAATGATTACAACTCGATACTAGAACAAATTATGACTCTATATGAATGCCTCCGGCGGTGTACCGGGAAGGGAAATGAATCAAGAGTGACATGTATGAAAAATTATGAACGGTGGCTTTGCCACAAATACGATGTCAACTACATGATCATGCAAGGCAATATGACAATGATGATGTGTGTCATGATAAATGGAACGGTGGAAAGTTTCATGGCAATATATCTCGGAATGGCTATGGAAATGCCATAATAGGTAGGTATGGTGGCTGTTTTGAGGAAGATATAAGGAGGTTTATGTGTGACAGAGCGTATCATATCATGGGGTTTGGATGCACCGGCGAAGTTTGCACCAACTCTCAAGGTGAGAAAGGGCAATGCACGGTACCGAAGAGGCTAGCAATGAAGGAAGGGTGCGAGTGCGTATAATCCATGGACTCAACATTAGTCATAAAGAACTCACATACTTATTGAAAAAATCTACAAGTCATCAAAAACCAAGCATTACGCGCATGCTCCTAGGGGGGATAGATTGGTAGGAAAAGACCATAGCTCGTCCCCGACCGCCACTCATAAGGAAGACAATCAAATAACACCCCATGTTTCAAATTTGTTACACAACGGTCACCATACATGCATGCTACAGGACTTGCAAACTTCAACGCAAGTATTTCTCAAATTCACAACTACTCAAGTAGCACACTCTAATATTACCACCTTTATATCTCAAAACAATTATCAAGTATCAAACTTCTCCTAGTACTTCAATGCACTTTTTATGAAAGTTTTTATTATACCGATCTTGGATGTCTATCATATTAGGACTAAACCCGTAACCAAAGCAAACTACCATGCTGTTCTAAGGGACTCCCAAAATAATATAAGTGAATCATGAGAGATCAATAATTTCTATAAAATAAAACCACCACCGTGCTCTAAAAGATATAAGCGAAGCACTAGAGCAAAATTGTCTAGCTCAAAAGGTATAAGTGAAGCACATAGAGGGGCTTCATTGTGATGAATCGTTATAGGGATGACCCGGCCCCTCTTGGGCGGGTCGTACCTAATAGTTATATCCCCAACATTAGGCCCCAGGTTGAATTAAACTTGTTCATGTCAATCTTCAACACGTAGAGAAATTCTTCTACTTCTGGTGTGCAAACCTTATAACCCGCCATGACGTCATATCCAAGAATTTCGGAAAACCCGGCACGACGTCATCTATCTTAATGTCCTTCCGAAAATCAATGCATCCAATTAGCTGGATAACCATCATTTGGCCTCCTCATCTTTCGTGCCTGCCTATTTTCCTATTTGCTTATAAATAGGATCATGAAGTCATCTTCCACTCTTCTCCTTCTCCTTTCTTCCTCCTTGCAATGTGTCGTACCACACGAACCTCGCCGCCGTCGACCTCCGTCCTCGACCTCAACTCCGGCTGCTGCATCGCCCTGAGTAGAAAAGAAAAACTGTAGCACCACTTCATTGTCCGAACAGCATCAGTAAGTCTTCTGTCCCTCGTCATGGATCCGTCATTAGGGTTTGTCGGTGTTCATCGGTGTTCTTCCGTGTTCGTCACTGCCCTTCCTTCTCCTTATTTAGATCCATAGGGTAGATCCAAACAACAAAAAAAACTTTGCGTGGTAGTAGTTTTAGCGCTTGTTTTAATACTAGAATATATATCCCCACCGCGATAGATCTCCTCTAGGGCACCTCTGCTTTTCCACTGTCATGAATTTATTTCCTTTTTCTTGAACAATGGTAGATCCAAATTTGTAACCTCAATCCATGGAATCTATTTGTCCCAATACTTAGCAAATTTTGTTTTCAGCAACTCTTGAATATCTTAGTCATGGCGGCTTACCCTGCCAGCTTATCTTTACTTCATATACCATTAGCCCTCGCTTAAGCCGCCATTGTACTGTAATTGTTAACTTGCAATCCCACCAACTGACTTGAGCTGGCAAATTATTTCCTTCTAGGCTTCCTTTTCATCATGCCGCCAAAGACGATGACAACTTGTAACTGGGTTCCTTCTATCGTCACCGAGAGCACCTTGAAGGATTTTGTCACAGTTGGATACTTACCAGAGAAAAGTGTCATGTATTATCGTGCTCCTGATCCGGCTAAAGACAAACCTCAGCCAAAAGGTGGTGAAGTTATTATTTTTACCGATCATATGAATCGGGGCTTCTTGTCGTCTGGCTCAAAATTCTTTAGGGATGTCCTGCACTTCTTCAAACTTCATCCGCAAGATATTGGACCCAATTCAATATCAAATATCTGTAACTTCCAAGTTTTTTGTGAAGTATATCTTCAAGAAGAACCCAGCGTCGAGCTCTTCAGGGAATACTTCTACCTGAACCGCCAGAACGAGTATACCAATGGCCCCATCTTGGAACTTGGCGGGATTTCAATTCAACGCAGACGAGATGCTATCTTCCCTCTAGTAGTCCTGCCAAGCCATCCTAAAGACTGGAACCAAACATGGTTCTATTGCAAAGATATCTCTCCGTCTGATGAGAATTCGTTGTCGGGTTATTGACCTAAGCGCCTTGATTCAAAGTACCAACTCCCTGATAAACTTACTGCCGCCGAACGCAAGAAACTTGTCCACACAATCAGAAAAGCTCAAGCCTTGCTGGGAAACGGCTTAACTGGAGTTGACTTAATCCGGTGTTGGGTTGCATGGCGGATCATCCCTTTAAGCCGCCGATCCAGCTTGATGTGTAACTATACCGGAGTAACTGATGATCCCTTATGTCATAGCAATCTGCATCTGACTGAAGAGTCCATCATTGACATGGCAACCACACTTGTCAATAGCAAATATGAAGACCGCAGCCTACTGGGTTTGAATCCTTTCTACAAGCTTAACCCGACGCCAGAGGTAAATATTTTGACTTCTTTTCCCTCAGCAGTTAATTATTGCATGAACTTCAACATGTTATCCTTCCACAAGCTAAATCTGACTTCTGGAAGGCCAAATATGACCATGAAGCTACCAAAAAGGCTAAGGCTGCTGCGAGAGCCACCAAAAAGATTGTCAGGAAGTCTAAGAAGAAAACCACTGCCTCTGAATTACTTAAGCTGGATGATACCTCTGAGTCGGAGGTAGCCCTTGACCCTCTTGGCTATTTTTTAACAACCTTATTGACACTGACTATTTCCGGGATGACACGGGGGCCAGCCAGGCAGTTGAAGAAGAGGTAACTATTATTTCCTCTGACTCAGAACCTTTACCAAGGCAGAAACTTCGGCGAGTAACCCGGAAAGTAAGGTTTTCACACCCCTTCGCTTATTTGGATCCTCATTTTCTTTTGAAAGGACAGCAACATGAGAGCCGCCGCCAGACCCGGACCGGTGGAGAAGACGATTTATCCTCCGGCTTACTAAACACTCCTCGGAAATGCTAGAATGAGGTTCTTTTTAACCTTTAACCCTTGTATTTTCCAACAAGTTACTTTTGTTAATCACTCAATTTTGACTCCATCCTTGCAGGAGATTTCCCGTTCTTCTTCTGGCGACTCATCGCAAACTCAATTGCCGGCTTTCAAGACCGCCCCCGGGTAAAGATAATTATCCTTCTTCTGTACCTTTATATCCGCATCATTATACTGACTTGTCCAAATTCTTTTTAGCGGTCAAGCAAAGCCCAAAAAAGCAAAGGTGACAAAGCCGGCCGAGGATCCGAAAACTGCTGAACCGGAGCAGCCAACCCTTGTACCAGAACACTGTGAAGCATCGGAAGATCCTGCTGTCAACGCTCGACCAGATTTACCTGAGCCGTCTGTTGATGAAACCATTCTTGATCCATCAACTATTGAGCCATCATGCTCAGCTAACCCGCCAGAGACTCACGGCGATGATGTTTTAATCACTGGCACCAGATTCATTGAACCAGGGAATCCAACTGTATTGGCGATACACTCTGCCAAAGAGGAAGTTATGGAAAGGCGAAAAGTGAGGTTTGACGTCTCCCACTATGCTCATCTGAGTATTAGTGAAGTGTTATCTAGTTATCTCAGTCAAGTGCACTCCAGCCGTGATTCAGAAATTGAGATGGTCAAACAGATGCACCAAAAATATGAGGTACGTTCTCCAGCTTATATAAGTTATATACCCTGTCAGCCTCCAAGTCTTCTAATTATGATAAGATTGAATGATCTGTAGACTTAAGACTTATAAGCCTTTGTCTTAGACTCCCTCCAAGTCTGGTTTACAACTAAACCGGATGTTGATAGTATTTCAATTTGCATGTGTAGTCCTCAAGGGCGGTTTAATCAGTATGAATGAGCCGGTCCTACTAGCACTACAAAAAAAGACACATCCGTGACATTTTGGGCTGAACGATTTTTTTTCTATCATACATATGACACTTCTATGATGATAATTGTGACAAAACCCGGTATCATCATAGATGTGGTGGGCTCCTACTTCTATGACAAAAAATCATGACAGAAAATGGGCTTTTTGTCCTGGGCGGTCCGGAGACGCAGCTGCATGACATTCTTTGGGCCATCCATGACGGAAAAAACCGTGGTAGAAGCGAGGGGGAGGAAAATTTCGGGGAGTTCCCGGTTACGGTGGGAGGTCGGGGGCCGAGCGATGCGTGTTTCTCTCGTACACGTACGCGCGTGTGTGCGAGACATTGGCTCTAACTAAACCCGAGCGAGGCATTGGGCCCTAACTAAACCCGAGCGATTGCACTGCAGGCTACGCGTTATTAAACCCGAGCGGTCGATCGATGGCTGTTAACTGAACCCGATCGAGCGATTCCTTCGCTACTGCTGCTAACTGGAGCCGATCGATTGGATGAACAGTGAGCATTGCGGGGGGGTTGGATGAACAGTGAGCAGTGGCGTTGCCTCTGGATTAACAGGCCCCCGTGGTGTGGTGGAGGGCTGGATGAACAGTAGACGGTGGAGGGGTGCCCGTGGAGGGGTTGTTGAACAGGACCCCGTGGTGTGGAGGGCTGGATGAACAGTAGACAGTGGAGGGGTGCCCGTGGAGGGGTGGTTGAACAGTAGCCCGTGGAGTAGCGTGCGGTGGAAGCTGGATGAACAAGAGCCCGTGGAGGCTGGAGGAGGTCGACGGTAGCCCGTGGAGGCTGGAGGAGGTCGATGGTGGAGATGAACAGTATCCCGTGGAGTCCCGTTTTGCGGTACGCCACACCCCTCCCAATGAACAGGAGCCCCGTTTCGACCGTAGGAGGTCCCTTTCGTCCATTTTGCGGTACGCCACACCCCTCCCAATCAACAGGACCCCCGTTTCGACCGTAGGAGGTCCGTTTCCTCTGTTTTGCGGTACGCCACACCTCTCCCGATGAACAGGACCCCCGTTTCGACCGTAGGAGGTCTGTTTCCTATGTTTTGCGGTACGCCAGACCCCTCCCGATCAACAGGACCCCGTTCCGAATGTAGGAGGTCCGTTTCCTCTGTTGTGCGGTACGCCAGGCCTCGTTTCCATCACCTGTTCCATCCAAGCCCTCCCGATGAACATGACCACGCATTCCGTTCCGACCCAGCCGGTTGGCTCCCATGCGTTCCATTGCCTCCCGATGAACACGACGCATTCAGTTGCCTCCCCATGAACACGATGCATTCCGTTGCCTCCCCATGAACACGACGACGACGATGTTTCTCCGTTCTGACCCAGCCATGTACACGAGCCCTGGCCATATGTATGCGCGAGTAGGCGTTCGAGACCCCGCCCGTATGTACACATACGTGGCCATATTTTCTTTCTTGCACCCTGGCCGTTGTACGTACGTGTACATGCTACGTGCGCGCCTCTACTACGACACGTACGCGCCTCTACTACGACACGTGCGCGCCTCTACATCCACCAGTATATATGTACGTACACGTTCACGACCAGAATGACAACACTACGTACGCTTCGACCAGGTGGGTCTCGACTGTCAGGCACTTTCTTGCGTGCGAAGATGTAGCTGGTGGGTCCCAGCAGTCAGGGGGGCGAATTGTTTTTTTTTTGCCCGTACGCACTTGTGTGCGAAGATGTAGCTGGTGGGTCCCAGCAGTCAGGGGGCAAATCGTTTTTTTGCCCGGACGCCCTTCCTTGTGTGCGAAGATGTAGCTGGTGGGTCCCAGCAGTCAGCGAGAAACATTTTTTCGCGAAATACAGTGGCCCGTCCGGTGGGTCCCAGCTGTCAGGTGGAGGAATCATTATTTTCTGCGTAATAAGGAGGCACTTCCTTGCTGCGGCCATGGACCCAGCTATCAGCCTCTCCACGTACAGTCCACGTCCGATGGAAGTCGTTCCTTGACCACGTTGACCACGCTGCGCCGAGAGCACCAGGGCGGTGGACGATGGCGAGGCCTAGGAAGGGGACGACGTGGAGCCGGGGAAGACACGGCAGTGGAAGCCCGCGCGGAGAGGAGTACGAGGGTTCACTGGTTCGGCTGCGGTGTGAGGCTGCCGTCGCCGCAAGGCCTGGCCAGCGGTGGGAATAGTAGGGGGCGGTGAGGTCTCTGCGGCAGCACATCCGGCCACGAGAGGCAGGAGCATGCGGCATGACTGGCGCTGCTTTGGGCGGCTGGAGCAAGAAGACCAGAGGTTGAAGAAGCACTACAGCCGTTGGATGGACATCGTACGGTCACTGGAGCTAGAATCATTTATATTGACTAAGTTGATAAAACCCTCCGTCCCCGTCAACTTAGTAGGCCCACAAGTCAGCCTCCCACCAAGGTGGGTCCTAGCTAGCAGGGGGTATTCATTTTTTGTGCGTAATAAGGAGGCACTTTCGGTGGGTCCGAGTTGACACAGGGGGAACGTTTTTTTTGCGAAATACGGTGGCCCGTCGGGTGGGTCCCAGCAGTCAGGGGCAAACATTTTTTCGCGAAATACTGGTGGGTGTCTGGTGGGTCCCTGCTGTTGTAACGCCTCAAGACCGGAGCTTCAGATGGCTTCCAGGGTTTCCGGGTTTCCTTGTGTGATTTGTTTCGTCTGTTTCATTCATCTTTGCATCATGTGCATTGCATCATGTCATCATGCAACCCGTTTTAAAACTCAACTAAATAAATTGCATAGATCGTTGATCTATTTAAATCGAGGGAACTCACATGGTGGTTTTTCTTTAAAACAAACCTTCCCAATATTTAGGGAGCTATTATAAAGTACTCCATTAATTTGGAATTATCCGCAACCCACTTGCATGTTAAATCTTTGACCTTTCCTTCTTCCGATTTCCCGCTCTCAAACTTTGTCGATAATTCTTTTGTTCTTTTTCTAAGCTCCACCAAAAACCCGAACATCTTTGGCCACACCAAACCTAGTCCCAATTCAAAACCATTTGAATTATATACAAATGAATTTGAATTTAATTCCTGCAATCTTGCCACTTCTATTTTTTCTGTGGTCATGCTTATTTTTATGAGTCCAGGAAAATTGTCCTCCTCCTCAAACTCTTTTCCCTAATCCTCCTTCTTTTCCTTTCTCTCTATTTCTTTTCGGTTAAAGAAGAAAGAGAGGAGAGGGAGAGCCCAATCCAGCAAGCCCAGCCGGCGCCCTTACCACTGGACCGGCCTTTTGGCCCACCTAATCCTAACCTAGGCCCGACCCTCTCTTTTGACCTCTCCTCTCGCTCCCGAGCGCCGCCAGGAGCCGAGACCCATCTCCCTCGTGCAGCAACCCCCGATCCCATCGCTCCCTCGACCCCTCCTCCTCATTCCTCCTCCCGCCGCCACTATCCCCACGCGCGCATCGGGACAGGGAGAGCAGCTCCCCTCGACGCCCGATCCCCTCGCCGCCTCCATCACGAGATACCCGCAGCCCGATCCCCATCTCCCATCTCTCCCTCCTCTCGCTCTCCTCGCAACGCACCAGAGGAGGATCCCCGCGCCCGATCCCCCAGTTCCTCCTGTCGGAGATGTTCTCCCAGCCGCCGCCCGCTCCTCCCATGCCTCCACCACCGCCGAGTTCCACCAGGAAGACCACTTCGCGCGCGACCCGGTGCCTTGCTTCCCTTCCCCGTGCATGGGGCTGCTTCCTCGCCCTCGCTGCCTACCCACGGGTCACGCGGCCTGAGGCCGGCAACTAGCGCCGCTGTGGCCATCCGTCTACCTCCTCCTTCATCCGCCTTGGCAAGCCGCCGCTGCGCCAAGTCCACGCATCTTCGGCCGCTCCCCTGCAGCTCCTCCTCCACCTCGCGTCCCCGTCGCCAAGTTCACGGTCACTGCCGCGCCCTGCATCCGCGTTGCTGCCATCGCGCGTAGCCGCCCTGAGCTCGTCTTCTGGCATGCTCCGTACAGCCAGGGCTCTACCTGGTGCTGATTCTTACTGCTGCTTGACTTGGTTGTGCAACCTTGAGGTCTACTGTCATTGAAATGCTAAGACGCAGCCCCGAGGCCTCCCGCTCGCTGCCAAATACCACCGTGGCACAACTTACACCCCATGCATCTGTGATCCTCGTTCGCACGCCAAGACCGAACCCATCAAGTACCCTTTGGATGCGTCAAGTGCCACGACATCGCACTAATTTCTTCTTGAACTTGTACAACCACGCGGATTCGCCAAGTACCACGACATCCGGAGCCCCTTGGAAACGTCAAGTTCGACTACCGTAGCGCCGAAGACCTTGGATGCTCAAACGAGTACCAAATGAAACGCCAAGTACCACTATCACCGAGTACGACTACTTCCACGATGATATGGGAACAACTACCATCGACCCTCGAAGCCTCCATGGACGTCAAGTCCCTCGTCGTGATCCCAAACATCTACGGAAAATTGTGCAACTAAGAACGTGAACGACTACCGCCGCCAAGATCACGAGTACCTCTACCGTCGTCATGTACCCCTACTTCCGCTACGAACCGATCCGCTTCGAAAATGCACGCTTCGAAGGTATAACCCCGAGATGATTGTCCGAGAACGATTTGCTTGTGTTGTATGATATGTCCCCTTTGTCTGCGTCGTGCCTGTAGTGTCTCTCGCTTCCTTGCCATCGACTCATGGGACACCCGGAATCCGGGATCACCCCACCATCTTTTGCATGCTCCCGTCACTTTTTCTTTTGCACCGGTATTTCCATGAGCTACCGGAACCATTATCATTGCCGTGGCACCCCTTTCTTTCCACCACGGTGACAAATGCTTCTTAATGCTCTTGTCAACTTTTAATTAAAATTGCATAAAACTTGCACATGTCATCCGCATCATGTTAACAACACCAAGAATGTTTAAAAATTGTTGTTTGCATTAAATTACTAATGCATATGGGGATTTACCGGGTTTGTTGTTTGTTATATCCGGCCCCATTTAAATTGTTTAGATGGTGTAGTTTTGTTATGCCTCACCTCTTGCCATGTTAACCAACATTTAATATTGTTGAGTACCTAACCGGGAGAGAACTAAATAATTGATGGGGTGTTTCGTCAATATGCAACTCGTTGCATATTGAGCTCCACTTAATTTGTAGTGTTGTTTGTGCACTTTGCCATGCCATGCATATTTAAACCGAACATGCATCATACTTGGTTGTGCATCATGCCATGTTTTATGTGATGGTTGTTTACTATGTTGTTTGCTTTCTTTCCGGTGTACTTCTTCTCGGTAATCCGGTAACGTTGCATTTGTGAGGATCCGTTGGCTACGTCCGTTTGTCTTCTTCATGGACTCGTTCTTCTTCCTTGCGGGATCTCAGGCAAGATGACCATACCCTCGAAATCACTTCTATCTTTGCTTGCTAGTTGCTCGCTCTATTGCTATGCCTGTGCTGCGATACCTACCACTTGCTATATCATGCCTCCCATATTGCTAAGCCAAGCCTCTAACCCACCTTGTCCTAGCAAACCGTTGTTTGGCTATGTTACCGCTTTGCTCAGCCCCTCTTATAGCATTGCTAGTTGCAGGCGAAGATTGGAGTTTGTTCCTTGTTGGAACATGATATTTGTTGGGATATCACAATATCTCTTACTTTAATTAACGCATCTATATACTTGGTAAAGGGTGGAAGGCTCGGCCTTATGCCTGGTGTTTTGTTCCACTCTTGCCGCCCTAGTTTCCATCATACCGGTGTTATGTTCCTTGATTTTGCGTTCCTTACACGATTGGGTTATAATGGGAACCCCTTGACAGTTCGCCTTGAATAAAACTCCTCCAGCAAGGCCCAACATTGGTTTTACCATTTGCCACCTAGCCTTTTCTTTCCCTTGGGTTCTGTAGACTCAAGGGTCATCTTTATTTAAACCCCCGGGCCAGTGCTCCTCTGAGTGTTGGTCCAACTTGTCAGCCGCCGGTGGCCACCAGGGGCAACTCTGGGTTGGCCTACCGGAAGTTTGGACAATCCGGTGTGCCCTGAGAACGAGATATGTGCAGCTCCTATCGGGATTTGTCGGCACATTCGGGTGGCTTTGCTGGTCTTGTTTTACCATTGTCAAGATGTCTTGTAACCGGGATTTCGAGTCTGATCGGGTCGTCCTGGGAGAAGGAATATCCTTAGTTGACCGTGAGAGCTTGTGATGGGCTAAGTTGGGACACCCTGCAGTGTTATGAACTTTCGAAAGCCGTGCCCGCGGTTATGGGCAGATGGGAATTTGTTAATGTCCGGTTGTAGAAAACCTGAAACTTATCTTAATTAAAATGCATCAACCGCGTGTGTAGCCGTGATAGTCTCTTCTCGGCGGAGTCCGGGAAGTGAACACGGTGTTGGAGTTATGCTTGAACGTAAGTAGTTTCAGGATCACTTCTTGATCACTTCTAGTTCACGACCGTGCTTTGCCTTCTCTCCTCGCTCTCATTTGCGTATGTTAGCCACCATATATGCCAGTGCTTGCTGCAGCTCCACCTCACGTACCTTTTTCTACCCATAAGCTTACATAGTCTTGATCGCGAGGCTGTGAGATTGCTGAGTCCCCTTGACTCATAGATTACTTCAAAACCAGTTTGCAGGTGCCGATGATACCATGCTGGTGACGCATCCGAGCTCAAGGAGGAGCTCGATGAAGATCGTGTTTGTTATGTTGTTTCCGTTTCCAGTTGATCAGTAGTGGAGCCCAGTTGGGGCGATCGGGGATCTGTAGCATTAGGGGTAGTCTTCTTTTATTTTGGTTCCATAGGCGGACCTTGTTTGTATCTGGATGCTGTAATGCTTTATTCATGTATTGTGTGAAGTGGCGATTGTAAGCCAACTATGTACCTCTTTCCTTATTCATTACATGGGATGTGTAATGATTACCCCTCTTGCGACATTGCTTACAATGCGGTTATGCCTCTAAGTCATGCTTCGACACGTGGGAGATATAGCTGCATCGTGGGCGTTACAGCTGTCAGGTGGAGGAATAATTATTTTCCGTGTAATAAGGAGGCACTTCCTTGCGGCTACCGTGGACCCAACTGTCAGCCTCTCCACATACAGTATTCTTCCGATGGAATTCAGTCGTTGACCACATTGACCACGCCGCGCTGAGAGCACCACGGCGGTGGACGACGGTGAGGCCTAGGAAGGGGACGACGCGGAGCCGGGGAAGACGTGGCAGTGGATGCCCACGCGGAGCCGGGGAAGACGCGGCAGTGGATGCCCACGCGGAGCCGGGGAAGACGCGGCAGTGGATGCCCACGCGGACAGGAGTACGAGGGTTCACTGGTTCGGCTGCGCTGCCATCGTCGTAGAATAACAGGGGTGTGGGTGAGTGGAGTGGAGGGATGGCCTGACCAGCAATGGGAGTAGTATGGGGGCGGTGAGGCCTCCGCGGCAGCACAGCCGGCCACGGGAGGCAGGAGCAGGCGGCATGACCGGCGCTGCTTTGGGCGGCTGGAGCAAGAAGACCAGAGGTTGAAGAAGCACTACGGCCGTTGGATGGACATCGTACGGTCAGTCGAGCTAAAATCATGCATATTGACTAAGTTGACAAAGCCCTTCGTCCCCGTCAACTTAGTAGGCCTACTATACTGGGTCCCAACTAGCAGGGGGAGTATTCATTTTTTTGTGCGTAATAAGGAGGCACTTCCTTGCGTGCAAAGATATAGCTGGTGGGTCCGAGCTGTCAGCGGCGGTAACGTTTTTTCCGCGAAATACAGAGGCCGTTTCGGTGGGTCCCAGATGTCAGGTGGAGGAAATCATTATTTTGCGCGTAATAAGGAGGCATTTCCTTGCGTGCGGCCGTGGACCCAGCTATCAGCCTCTCCACATACAGTCCACTTCAGATGCATGTCGGTTGTTGACCATGTTGACCACGCCACGTCGAGAGCACCAGGGCGGTGGACGGCGGTGAGGCCTAGGAAGGGAACCACACGGAGGCAGGGAAGACTCGGCAGTTGTTTTTGTTTCCCACGTGGAGGGGAGTACGACTGTACGAGGGTTTACTGGTTCGTCTGCCGTTGCCGGAGAATAACATCAGGTGTGGGTGAGTAGAGGGATGGCTAGGCCAGCGATGGGAGTACGGTGGGGCGGTGAGGCCTGCGCGGCAGCACAGCCGGCCACGGGTAGGAGGGAGCAGGTAGTCTCACTGGCGCTTGTTTGAGCGGCTGGAGCAGGAAGAGCAGAGATTGAAGAAGCACGACAGCCGTTGGATGGACATCCAATAGTATACAGGCCATCTGTGGAAAGCCTCAAATCTATGGAAAACAGCATACAGCCCATCTGCCATTATTTCAAATAATTTACAGCCCATTTGCTAATTCTTACGGGTTTTTTTGGAGCCCATATTCTTTTTGTTAGCATTACAGCCCATATTGTGGCCACGGTTAAAAATTTATATGAAATTTTGCATATGTCGGTGCGGTCTGAACTGTTTTTAATCCTGAAATTTCGAGTCACATTCAGACTGATTTAAAAAATAAATGTATATCAATATAAAATCCAATAAATTGTCGACGCATAAAAATCAATGCAATTTAAGATCTCAAAATTAAAAAAAGATATTTGAAACTAATTGTCGGTTTGATGTGTTTTAAAAATGTACAACCCATTTCTCATTACTGATATGCCATTTTCTCGACCAGCCGAATGAAGCTCTCCTCGTCTTGAAAGATTTGCAGCCCAACAGGCCTGATAAAGTGACTTACTTGACAAATCACAAAAAAATGGGGCTAGCCATTTTCAGAAAGAAAAAAAACTACTGGGCTGGTCTGTGGTAAACATAAAAGAAAAGGTTGTCTAGACAGGCCAGAGTGTCCCGCACAGCCCAGTTGACACCCTGCTTCCGTCTCAAAAACAAATTAGATAAATGCCACTCCAATTATGGCGATTCATTAAATGCCACTGCAATTTCCAAACTTTGAAAAATGCCACTGCAATTTTTGCAAACTTTGAAAAACGCCACTGCAGTTTGCAAACTTTGAAAAACGCCACTCCAGTCTTCGAAAAATGCCACTAGAAATGGCATGAAATGGCATTTTTCAAAGTTTGGAAATTGCAGTGGCATTTCTCGGATACACCAGATTTGGAGTGGCATTTATCAAATTAACCCAAAACAAAAATAACTGGGCGAGCTGCTGGGTCCCTGGTGTCAGCCGCTCGTTGTGCAATTCTCTCGTTTATTGACTACGTTGACAATGACATGGGACCCAGATGTCAGAAATCCACTAGGAGGAGCCATTTTTTTATTGGCTTGAAATAAGGAGGCACTTGCTTGCGTACTGCCATGACCTTGGCGGGTCCCTGCTGTCATCCTCTCCACATACAATCATCTCCTGATTGTGTACGTGTCAACTTGCTAGGCCCACAAGTCAGCCTCTAAACCCGTGGAGGGCAAATACAACCCATTTAAAAATATAACAGCCCATTCCATACGTTCAAATGGAAAGTTCAACATTCAGAGCAAAGTAACAGGTCTGATCCACATATAGAGTACTGAACTTCCACGTTGACAACCATCATAGCCAAGTTAACTATCTACTCCCACTAATACTCTAGTAGCGTACAAGTACTAACTTACTCTTAGCTAACTAGACGATGTCGGCCGCCATCTGTGGTACACGCTAAACTTTGGCACCAGCATCGTGCGCCTCGCCTCGGACTTGCAAGAGGTGCGATAGGGCGCGTTGGCCCTTTCCATGTCGGCATGGTCCACCGAAGCTTCGGCTTCCAAGCGGGAAACCCACTTGACGAGCTGGTAGTAAAAATCGGCGTCGCGAACGCGTGCGTGCCTGATAGCCTCCAGGGCTATTTGCTGGGTGCCAGCCTCCACGTAGTCGGCCTAGTTGCGGGCGCTCTGCTCGCGACTCAGAGCGTCGGTGCGCTGCTGCTCCATGTCCCGCTGGCGGCGCAAATCAGCGATACGCTGCTCCTCCGCCAGGCAGTCGTGCTCCCACAACTCCTGCTCCTCCGCCATGCGGTCGCGCTCCAACAACTCCTCGATCTCCGCATTGCCATCTAAAGACAGATAGAATGCCTCCTCCCTTCGTCTGCCTTCCGGTGAAAACCCGAACACTAGTTCCGGCGGTGACCGCCTCCGGTGTCGCCTACCGCGGACGGGCGGGGGCATGGCGGATGTGGCGAGCGACATCGGGCCGGTGGGGGCTTATGAGGATATGGCGAGTTGGGTCATGGTGGCACCGGAGAAGGCCGGTAAACAGTACTTATAGGCGGAAGGTAGCGCGACGATCATCAGAATTCAATGCATAATGGCTTAGCGCGCCAGCTTGCCGTGGAAAACTAGAGAAACTGAAATTATGACTGTGTCATCACGTCCCATCTGGGTCGCACGCCGGCATGGTGGTCAAACGAATGCACTTGAATCATCTCCCTCCTTGTCAATAATGATTCCACGGATTTAAAAAGCCCGCAACAATTAAAGCGTATCTTTTTCGCATTAGTTAGCTGCCTTAATTACGGCCGGCTGCATGCAGGCACTCAGAATCGCTCGCAGGCAGTACGCGAAGCAGCATGCAACGAGTCGCAGCCGAGGGCACGCATGCAGCCACTTAAATCGCTGGAATTAATTAGGCTTAAACTTCTGCATGCCGTTAATTATTGCCATGCCTTGGTCTTGCTGCTTTGCTCACGAGACTAATAAACCCGGACGAAGGGAGTACCTTGGTTGGTGAGAGGTTTGAATTAAGCCCTACAAACCGGAAAGGAGGTACTAGTACGTGCGTGATCCGCTATTTATTCGTGTAGGATCGATAGTGTAGCTTGTCAGTTTCTTCAGAGGTAGGCATTTTTATCCGTTTAGGATCGATAGTGTAGCTTGTCAATTTCTTCAGAGGTAGGCATTTTTATTCAAAAAACTGCCACTTCGCATCTTGCGTCGCAAATAAAACTGCCAGGAGCGCATTTGTAGGCTAGCTAGTGATCGACCAGTAACTTGTAAACACTGAGCGAACAGAAATAAGTAACAGTTAATGCATCTCAATGATTCACAGATCATATACAAATATGTAGCTCCAAATGCAAAGATCAGCCACTTTGGATCTTGCGTCGCAACTAAAACTAACTAGTACGATTCCCATACATAAGACCAACATGTTAATGCATCTCAATGATTCACAGATCATATACAAATATGTAGCTCCAAAAGCAAAGATCTAGAAAAAACATATGTTCTTCCTACTAACATGGATGCTTCTCTTGGCCAACATTCAGTACAGACTGAAAGACAAATTTTTTTGTGAAGTCTACAATTCCTCTTGCAAACTTAAGTGGTTTCACCAACAGCTGGAACCATGAGAATGAACCACACATGATGGAGGAACATCCACTGCAATATGATTTGGTCTTCTCTCGATCACACTGCGAGACTATTTTCGGAATACAAACTTTAACTTAGGCAAAATGATGCCCATTGTATAATCAGACCAAAGCAATGAAGCACCTAGTGTTGGCTAATAAATAGTACAGTACTACTTTTCTGCAGTCCATGAAGTGACTATCCAATCTTTCTGTGCCTATTTTCAAATGGCACTGCATGCAGTGACTATACTATTCTCTTGTGCAGTTCAACCAAAATTGCAGACACTTTGTTCGTTTGTCAAATAGCAATGGGCAGACATCTCTGTCTGCACAAATATCAAGCAGCTAGTAAACATATACCACACCTTGTATTTTTGGTTTAAACATGTCTCTTCCGCTTAGCATCTGTCATGTTCTGCATTGGACAATCTGATACAGTTATGTTTTGCCATGGACAATTTCATACTGAATTGATTTGCTGGTTCAGAGCAGAAATATAGCGCCTATTCTTCATCAGACCAAGGATATCCATGTTCTTAGTGATGGAAGAGGTGAAATCGATACAACCGAAATTGAGCATCCAATCATTGAATCCTGTCCAGCACCTCCAATGTAGGTCCACCCTGCCAATAAATTCACATGCAAATCACTAGCATTACTATCTAATGACAGTACAAAAAGAGTAGCAAGATAGTAGCAAACCATGTACCTTCGTAATTAACAGCTCATAGTGCCACCAATTGGATATAAAGGTTTGGAAAAAAACATGCTCCTAATGTTGAACCAGTTGGACTTTTTGTGCAGTTCCACTAAAATCGAGCATCCCTGTTTGCATAGATATTGAAAGTCTGATTACTCTAAAAGTGGCACTAGTTGAAGCATAGACTCACAGATATAAGCATTCCAATTTCTTAATGGGAAAAGGTAGCAAGACTGTTTCTAACCACCTGTTTGAAGGAATAAATAAAGCAACAGCGGCTGATGTCAGGAAGGCATACATAGTTTTTTCTGAAAAACTGAGCCATTCCTGACCTTTCCTCTTCTTTTAAGCAAATTTTGTGCAGTTCTACTAAAATAAAATGCCATCACCGCCTTGACAATTCAGTGACACTGTACAAAAGGAAATGACTTAACATTACATCATGATGTCAGGTATGTAGTCGACAGGCATTAGAGACAAACATACAGACCTCCTCCGATAACATAATGAACATTAATTTTAACAAAGTTGTGACTAGCTTTACCGGGATAATTTGAGTGAACTCTACACCCTTTGTTCCTTAATATAAGACGTTTTCGCGGTTCAATTTAAAGTACCCCAACGTCTAGTATTTAGAAAAACAGGTAGTAGTTTTCTTGATCACATATCTAGGAAAGCTTGCCACACTTTATTTATGTCCATATGCTAATGCAACACCATTCGAATACTACAAATATACACTAATCCAGTGGCTAGTGCAGCAATAGAGTAGTTAGTTTATTGCAGGGTACAGTACAATGGTTTTACTGAATAGATTTCAATAAACTCTAGCACTGGAAGGTTTCTATAAGAATTAACAATACAAAATGTAAAGGTAACAAGTTTCAGCATTGGTATACTAGCTGTGCATGAGCATTAAACCAAATACAAAATTCTTAAGGTAACTAGCATTATTAACTAATGACAGTATAAAAAAATTGCAAACCATGTACCTCCAAGGTAAATATCATTTTGAACTCGGGGGGCCCTTAAAAATTGCTATCCCAATCTTGATAATCGATCAAACATAAAAACTTGATCGAACAAATCAAGAGAACAGCCGGAGGAGGAGGTGCCCACTCTTGACCTTTCCTCTTTTCTTCATAGTTGTCTATGCAGTTTAACCAAAATAAAATGACATTAGCGCCTTGGCATTTTGGTGACACTGTACAAAAAAATTAACTTATCTCATGAAAGTGAGGTATGTAATCTATAAGCATTAACAGTGCAAAAATCTGAAGGTAGTAACAAGTTTCATCGTTGGTATACTGGCTGTGCAACAACATTAGAATGCCTTAGCTGAAAAATCTTTAATACATCCACAATCAATAGCTAACCCTGAAATAATCTAGTGACATTAAATGGCATTGCTTAAATTTATCGGTGGCATTAGACTAAGAGCGGCATTAGTTAAATGTGGCATCACTTTAGCAGTAGCATTGCTTGACTTGACTGCTTGCGTTATACTAACAACAACAAAAAAGTGGCAACAAGAGCATGGGAGGCCCATTCGGAAAGTGGGCGCACCAGTACGATGTACCTCCACGGACGCAGAGTGGTGAGGGAGGTATGGTTGCCCAGAGCAACAAATATCCAGGCAGCATATGTGGATTACGTCCCATTTTTGTTCTCTTTAGCCACCTTTTTCCTATGTGAGGACAACAAACCGATCGACCTGGTCATTCTCTATTGCGTTGTCATGCCTTTCTACCCTTCTTCAACCAAGAGACACGAGACTCGTTCCTTAGCTACTGATTCTCCCCTTTTCAACCTAGATGTGGGTTCGATGCCTACTCACTTGGAAAGTACAGTCTCCCTTCCTTTCCTTATTCAACCCAGACATGGATTAGTCTGCATGAAGTAGGGTTTCCTTTAATAGTGCAAATTATGGTTTTCATCTGCGTGGCCAGCAGAGCATAGGATAGCAAATTGGGAAGATGGTGGAGTGGAAAAAGATCCACATGCAACGACGTGGCAGATGGGGCAATAGAACAAGGTTGTGGTTCGAAAAGAGGTAGCATACCTGAGGGTCGGCAGGAAGTGGCTTCGCTCGTGGTCGTCGTCCTCCGCACACACTACGGCAGCGAGCTTGGGGATGGAGGCCATCCCGCGCGGGCGCTAGGTCTGAGAGAACGACCTTGTCGTTAGTGCGTGATCTTGCTCGCCGATGACGAGTGCGTCAATGATGCGCGTCCTTTTCTTCCCTGGCGGATCTGTGACCACCGGTGAGGAGGGAGATAGGGGCCGTCTTTTTTAGATCTGGAGAGAGGGTGGTAGTGTGAGAAGCAAGTGGGCAGCCCTTAGAAAGAAAGCGCTCAAGCTCCAGCCTATATATCTTTTTTATACTACTAGTACTGGAGGTGGAGTAGTGGTAGAGTAGTTTATATTTTCTCTGCGTACAGTACCAGTTAGTCGTGCTTCAAAACTGATCGGCACGCCATTAAAAAAATAAAGGTCGATAACTAATGCGGCACCTTGGGCCAACGCGGCCAGATCGCATTTTGCACGAGAAATTACACACCATGTTTCGTTGACATGTGGTCCCGTTCCAACATATCAGTGATACGGCGTTCCGAACGGACGTGTAGGCCGGGGCGCATCTTCGTGAACCGTGGCAAACTCGCAACTATCCACCGACTCTTCGCCTTTCCCTCTCGATTTGGAACTGCTGTCGCACGCTCTTCCTCTCCCTCCTCCATTTTCCTTCAGCCCTTCACCCTTTGTTCTGCCATTGCTCGATCGTCTTCTCCATGGAGGGAATAGGCCGGAAACGACCCCGTTATTCTTGCCCCGATATGAAAGATGACGTGGTGGAGGAACTCATCGGTGCGACGTCATCACCTCGGCTAGCATGGCAGGTTCGTTCAAGCCCATTCTCGACTCAACTAATAACATCATTACAAAGAACCCAAGAGTCAAGGAGCGGTTTGATCTCCCCTATCTTCTTCGCCGTGACCCTGATGACTGGCGTCGGCACGACGGAGGCCTCGCCCTGTGCCAGTTGATGCCGCTTGATAATGATACGTATGATGTTAAGATGCCATCGCTTGAGGGCAAGGCTTGGGCGGGCGCAAATGGAGATTGGGTTGTTAACATTGGGTCCAACTACGAGTGGGAACTTGTGAATGTGTACACTCGTGACCGGGTTCCACTTCCAAAAATCTCAGCAGACTGCCGAGAGGTTGAGCACACCTGTAATGTACGCATGTTCAAATACGATCATGGTGACTGTCTTCTACGGAAGATAGCAATTTGTCGAGTTCCCAACCGCTCTTGGAATTACAACAACTATCAAGTTGTTGCTATCTTCGACAAGCTTGTTGCCGTCCTTGGTGGTTTGACTCGATGGATATTGCTCAAAAATCAGTTTCTGTACATGGATGAGTACTATGATGCAATTCAATACGAGGGCCTTGTGTTTGCTGCCACCACTCGTGGCACTGTTTTTGCATGGGATCCTCGTAGTTTCGGTACGTTTGTCTTCCACCGTAATTATAATTGTTTCATCCACATGCATGCGGGTTAGCAAGTTTCCCTTTACTAATTAACCTTCTTCTTGTGTTTCCAAGGTCCTGTGAACATCCCACCACCTATACTTGAAAAATTTTATAACCAAGGGGGAGATGATGATGGTGATGATCACGAGCATGAGGACGAGCAGCGCCCATATACTTTGTGGCTCCTGGCAACTAATTTCGATGGATCACCTCTTCTTGTGTGTATACAGCCCACTGATGATGTTACTGCTAAGGAAGCAGGTGTAGTGTCCCATGGTCGCACTCTCCGGACCTATTCCAACACCCGTTGCATGGTATTCGGGATGGATACCAGTGTGCTAGCGCCAACTCCTTCTCCCTGGTACAGAATTGATAGTCTTGGAGAAAACTCGCTCTTCCTTGGAAAAAACTATCCGATGATGATGAAAGGCGATCCAACTGCTGTTGACACAATGTTACTAGTACCATTTATGAGAAGCAACTGTGTATATACCTCGGACATTTGGGTGGTTCCCTATCCTGGTACTGATATAGTAGGCCGCTTCGGCCTGGATGATCAGTCCTGCGTTAGTTTCCAGATCGACAATCGATGGCCCATCCCAGAGAATCAATTGTGGTTCAAAGCAAGCGTTTCCAACGCCGAGGAATGGTTAAGTTGAAGTTCATTTCATTGCTTATTATTTGTTGTGTGGTGAAAACTTTGGTATTTATATTGTATCCTCGTTGTCGATGTGGGTTGATGACCTGTTGTATGTAATAAAATGATATGCCTGTGATAAACTTACTAAATTTATGAATGACTTTCGAGTCGCTTCTCTGAGTGAGTGGTGCGACGAGGCAAAAAAATAGTTTCCGAATACATAATTGTATGTGCATTGCAACAGGTTATCGGATGAGGCCAATAAACAATAGTAGTACACTATTTGTACTAGCTTCACATGCTTCGCGCGTCGGGCGGGTGTTTTTACTGTAGCCATATGTTAATGTGTTTGTTGTACGTAACCAGCACCTCGAATCATCGATACTAGTACTGTATAGTAGGAGTAAGTAGTAGGAGTAGTAGGGTGGCATGGGCCAGAACAAGCATTCATGTCCAGGAGTACGACACACGCCACCACCACGACATCCATCTGACACCATATTATTTCTTGGAGTCCGCGCTAGAGCAATCTCTTCAACCTCGTCGTTTCTCTAACTTCAGCCATCGCGCGGTGGGCGAGTTGGGGGTTTGCCGACAGTCGGTTTCCTTAACTGCGGTCCCACTTGTAAGGCCAACTCCAACGCACGACCCCAAATGGACCTCCGTTTTGCATGAACTCCAATGATAATTTTGACTAGAAAAGCAAGACCAAAGAAAACAAGAACCACAAGAATACATTTTACTACTCATGTAAGTTGGATTAGTGCCTTCTCGATACATTCATTGTTGATCTGCAGAGGCTCGATCTTGCGTGCTTCTTTCTTCTTCGAGTGTAAAAAAGTAGACGTTGCTTCCTCGCATCTAGTCTCATGTCTAGCCTCTATTCTAATAGGAGTATCAACAAGTGCACTAATCTCATCTCTAGCCTTTGTGCTAGCTAAAAGCGATAGAACATCTACTAAATTGCGCTCTATCAATATATGGATGTACTCTTCTTCCCAATACAAAAATTTGCATCCATTCTACTCCCTCCGTTGCACAATACATGCCTTCTATTTGTCAAAATATATATGAATCTAGACATGTTTTAGTATATAGGTGCATCCATTTTTGGACAAATGGAAGTCAAGTATTTTGGAACGGAGGGAGTACACAATAAAATTTTTAAGTTAGCACAACTAGTCTAATCTGAGAGCACAACCGAAGATTTGGTCGGGTTCTTCCTCCTTTTGCCGACACATGGGACATCCAGCATCCAGGTCGTGTCATGAAAGAAAGTAGAGTGGTAGTTGAAGCCACGAGATGTGCATCTTGGGTTAAACTATAAATAGAATCTTACTACTCTTGAGTAACTCCAAAAGCGGCCACCGAAGATATTTATTGGATTTGTTTTTCATCACCAGCACGTTGAGGTGAAAGATGTGCAGGTTCAGTGGGTCCTCTTGCGTTTTCACTGACATGTGGGGCCGCATGTGAGCAAACAGACGATGGGCTCCGCGCGTCCGCTGGCTGGCTGAGAAGAGAGATAGAGGAGGGCTGAGCACGGACTGCAGGAAATTTGTTCTACATACCTCGATATAGGCTCGATATAGTGGGGTGGCATGGGCCATAACTAGCATTCACTTCTAGCAATACGGCACATGCCACCCACACGAGTCCCATCCGGCACCAATTTTCTTGGAGTCCATGCTACAACCATCTCTTCTCCCTCCTGTTTTCTCAGCCATCGCGCGGTGGGCGGGGTGGGGGTTTGCCGATAGTTAGTTTGCTCAACTGTGGTCCCACTTGTAAGTGAAAATGCAACACCGCACGCATTCCCGCTTGAGCGGCGTGCCGGACCAACCGTGTGGGGTGCGACGCGAACACGGCAGGCTTTTCCTTTTGAACTCGTAACTTGTAAAATTTGGTTCTGCTCCATGGCGCGACCGATAGATAGAAAATAACGATTTTGCCTAGAGTAATGAGAAGTTTGGTTCTGGCGCCGTTCATGCATGGAGTACGTACGAAAATTATGAAGTTGATGCAAAAGGTAAGATAATTACTGTAGTATCATATACTACTACATGGATTTGACGGAAAGATAAAAATACATACGGATCCATCAACGACATCCTCACGCCCTAGTGCGCCGGGCCACCAACCGACGTGTGAGGAGCAGCGGCGTTGGCGGCGAGCTCAACGTGCTTTTGAACAGTGCCGTCCAAGGTTGCCCTGCGGTCCAAGAAGGCCAGCGTCCTATCGTCGTCCTCTTGCATGTAGTAGTCCTTGTGGACGATTTGCGCGTAGACGTGGGTGATTATGTCGATGGTGTCTTGCTGCGCCAGGCGCTGCGCGGCGAGCGCGACCTCGAGGTGGACATTCTCTGCCGCGATGGCGGGCAGTTGCAGGGCCACTAATGCGGCGAAGAGGTTGTCACCATAGTGGCCGTTGAGGGTGGCGGGCATCGTAGAGCCTGGGCGCGTCGGCTGGAGGCTTACGTCAAAGTCGTCCGCAAGCTTCTTGACGACGGTGAACTTGTCGAGGAAACCAACGAGGACCTCGTCGAACAAGGAGATGAAGCTGTCGTCCAAGAGGCCCTCGCCCTGGCGGCCTCAAGCAATACTACCTGGTGACGTTCCTCGGTGCCGGGCCATAGGCCGGCGTCGTGGACCATCTGGCACAGTTGGCTGATGCTCGCGCTCATCGCCTCCATGGGTCTAGCTTAGCTTCTAGTCAACTGATCTTGCGATTCGAGTGATCACTCTTGCCCTTGGTTAGCGTGCGTAGGTGCGTAGGATTTCGTACTACTCCTCGGCCCTCTACTGCACCTGCCTTTGGCTGTATGATAGGTGGGCCAGCCACCCCCTGGGCCCACATGTCATTCACCCAAAGGCAATTGTCGTAAGTCAATGAAGGTGCGTCCCCCTCCGTGCCGGTGCAGTATAGTCATCTCACCGGACCTCTAGTTGGGGTCAAACGAGAGAATTTTGATGTTTACTGGTTTATTGGTCCCCTTTGCATTTTGCGCCAAGTTTTGACCTTTGATTTAACTAATAAAATGTTAATGCATGTAAACAAAAATGTTGTGTAAGTCACCTTACGAAAACCAAATAATCCCAAAATACTTAGGCACGATGCATTAACTCCCTCCTTGTTTCTTATTTCGTGACATATCAACCAATGAGAGATGTGGGATGTGCATGCTTTCAATGACTTGAGACTACCAAACATGACATGCAGTGTTTAGTTCATTGCATGTAATCCTATTAGTACTCTAGTTAGCAAAAAAATATTAAGTTCTCTCGCCGATAGGAATAAACACCATGTATTTATTTACAGAGGGAGTAGTACATTTTTTCTGACATGCATTACTAGATATTGCTAGTCAAATACTAAAATGCAGATGGACGTGGTAGTACTCCTAAATCCAGACAATGGTGCTACTAGTACTAGTAGTACTACCAATGTAGTAGTAGGAGTACTAGCACTGTACTACCCATTGGTCAAATTGTTATGTGCTGCTCCTCACAGTGAAGTGACAAGACCCTACGCCGGAGATGACACCTGAGTATAGGCGCCGTGTTCGGCATACCATAGTCAGCTCACCATCTGCAGTCACTATCATCATGGCTGTAGAGCTATCCTACTTACAACTAGCCCTGTTCGACATAATTTCTCATGCGTAGATGCCCGTGCATTGCACGGAACACCAAGATTGGGGTGGACGGCTCCGGCAGCGGCCATCGCGCCTGATTTTTCCACGGCCTTCTAGATGTGGTGGGGAGGAGATAAGGCTGATTGTGAGAGACAAGGAGTTGTTTGTAAATACGGAACAAGTGCGGGCATCTTTTTGCAAAAATGGATAAGCTTGGTTTGTATGCGTCAGATCTAGATCCGACGGCTATTGGTGAAAGATGGGAGGCACAACATCATCACCAACTCAGGACCTGTTTGATTCCCAGGATTTTGAAAGCACAGGAATAGGACACGACAATATTACAAGTTGTGATGAAAGGATCTTGGAGACTGTGGCCATGCGTTTGCAATCCCCGTCACAGAGGCAGCTGTCGACGGTGAGGTTGAGGGGGACGCAGCGCCAGAGGGGGCGCCACCGCCTGGAGAGCAGGGCGGTCTGCACGGTAGATTTTGTGGGGAGGAGGCTGATGATGACGAGCAGCATGTCGTCGGGGAGGCTGCTGATGAAGTCCAGGCTCGCCGGATGCGGTTTTGGCTCGAGCCGCCTCCGCTTGTTGGCTGCCTCGCCGTCCATCTCAACCGGCGGCGACACCGTTGTACACGTGTGATGTTGTGTGTTGTGTGCTGGGTGTGCGCGAGTGCGTCCTTCTGTGCATGCTGCCGCGCAGTGGTGAATTGTGCGCGAGTGCGTCCTTCGCGCGCAAGAAGTTTGTCCTCAATGCGCCCTCAATTTACTAGCGTGCGGGATGCCTACCCCGAGTGGTTTCAACTTTGTTTACTTCACCGCGTGTCAGATGGGCCTCTAGTTTACTTATTTTCACCCACTGCCACATGGGCCAGCACACGAAGATACAGAACACGAGCTGACAAGGCAACATGTGGATTGGTTGACCGGTCAACTAAACAATATACGGAGCTATACGCTGACACAGTGAGCGTATAATCCGTTGGTATAGAGAGTTCGAGTGAGAGGGGAGGCCCGTGAGAGATAGCAGAGAGAGAGAAAGAGCTACTCCCTCCATTCGATAATGTAGTCCCAACATTTTTTTAAGTCAAACTTTTGAAACTTTGACCAAGTTTATAAAGAAATTACTTATATCTACAATACCAAAGATAAATGATAGTATGAAGTAAGTACATGTTGTGATGAATCTAATGATCGTTCCAGATGTAAATGTTTTTCTCCACATATACCTGGGCAAACTTTTCTGAGGTTTGACTTTTCAAAACATCCATATGCTTATGGACGTGATAGAGTCCCTAACTAGAGAGAGAGAGAGAGTGAAAAAAGTGTGTGTGCGTGTGTGAAAGAGATATGGACAACACACGATAAAAGTAGAGAAAAAGTGTGCGTGTCTTATGCAAACATATCACACATGCATCTTCGACAATGGAGGCAAGGTGAGGAGATAGTGTGTGGTTGTTTGGAACCAAGAGAGCAAGACCCCTAGCACGTGGCCAAGAGGGGTCTGGCAAACAAGGGAGAGAGGTCGAGAGAGACGTACGGAAAAATGCAGACATGGGGAGGAGAGAGTGTATGTTTGTCATAGAGAGATCCCCTGGAGATCGTGATGGGACTACATGGGTGGGAGATCGAGTGACAAGGTGTGTGCGCGATAGAAGATGCCCGAGAGATATCGAGATAGACGTATGGATGGAAGGAGACAATACGTGTGTTCCTGATGGCTAGTAAGAGATAATCATACTTAGGAGGGGGGAGTGCTTGCGCCTATGATGGAGTGAGGGATTATGGTACTTAGGGGGTGCGTGTCACATGGAGAGAGAACAAGGGCGGAGAGTGTTGGATGGGTCTATATGTATAGCGCGAGCGAGACATGTGTATGTGTGAACCAGGGAGATATAAGGCCATTTTGGCTTGCGTCCTGAGCATCTTTTTCCTGGCCTGGGGTTGTGGCTGGATTTCATGCACACTTGTTTGGTTGCTACCCTGTGAAAAAGAAAGCCCGCCTGGCCTGGGTTCCCTTGCACTTTAATTAGCCTGGCTGAACTCCAGACACTGCAGGTAGCCTGGCCCAGGCGACCGATTTCAAACGCCTGGCCGTGCCTGGTCGTGTGGCCACGAGGCTAACAACAACATGGATGGATATTAGCATTAAATAATTGATGCATGGATTGATTTATGGGATGTTGATGCTTTGCCTGGCCCAGGCATGAACCAAACGCTTCAGCACCACACAAGCCTGGCCAGGCAGAAATATTTTACATATCACGTCCACACAGGCAGTACCAGCCATCAAGGCATGAGGGTCAGGTCACGAACCAAACTGACCAATAAAGTTTCAGAGAGATTGAGGAGCCCCGATAAGGCTGAGCGGTGCTACAGATAGCTGAGAGGGGGAAAGAGATATTCCATCCACTCGATAATGCAGTGCATGTAAATTTTTTAGAAGTCAAACTTTGGAAACTTTGATTAGGTTTACGCAAATGTTATTTATATCTACAATACCAAAGATACATCATACAAAACTACATCTCATGGTGAATCTAATGGTATATGTTTGCCGTACTAGATGTAATTCTTTTTCTCCACGTACATGGTCAAACTTTGTGATGTTTGACTTTTCAATAAATCTATATGCTATGGACCGAGAAGAGTGCCTCAGTCGAGACAGATCAAGTGCGTGTGAAGGAGAATGAGAAACTGTGCAAAAAGAGTATGTGTGTGAAAGAGAAAGTGACAACAAACAATAAATTAGAGAGAGTGTGTGTTTTTTCGTTTCTTATGCGAACATATCACACATGCATCTCCGAGATGGAAAAGCGAGGCAAGGAGATACACGAAGATAGCTAGTGTGTGATTGTTTGCAATGGAGAGAGACACCCCTATAGCACATGTCCAATAGAGGTGTGGCCAACAAGGAACAAAGGTTGAGAGGGACACATGGATGGCATGGACGCATGGGGAGGGAGAGAGGGTGTGTTTGTGATAGAGAGATCTCGTCGAGATCATGAGGGGACTATATGGGTGGGAGATCGAGGGAGTGTGTGCGCAATAGAAAGATGCCCCGAGAGAAATCGAGATAGACCATGCACATGTTTGTGATGGAGACTAAGATTAGCTAGTCATATACATATAGGGGGACTGCATGTGCCTACAATTGAGTGAGAGACCATCATACTTGGCTAGCTGGGCATGAGATTGTGTGTGTGCGCGTGTGAGATGGAGAGAGAACGAGGGGGAGAGATAGAGTTTTAGATGGGCCTATCGAGTGCGAGTGAGATATGCATGTGTATGTGTGACCCAGGTGGATGGGGAGTTTGAGAGAGGGGGGAAGAGCTCCGAGACGACATAGTGGTGCGTGAGAGAGTCACGGGCAAAGAGCCAAGGAATTTGTGTGCGTGGGATGAGTGCACCCAAGATATCTAGCTTGGACTAGCTACAGTATCATACATAGTGTGCGAGAGAGACCTATAGATGGTGTATATATGCATGCGAACTAGAAAGACCCCCCCACACACACAAAGAGAGAGAGAGATGGAGAGAAAGGGAGAGGGACCAACAAGGTTTTTGTGTCGGATGCGTGCGACAGAATTGAAGATTGTCGCGAGAGGAGAGAGAGAGAGAGAGAGAGAGAGAGAACAGGAGTCCGGGAGAGGGGGAGGTCGCGTTTTATGCATCAAAGACTGATATAAACCATGTTTCGATATAAACTTGCATTCAAATATTTAAATTGGAGAACATGTTGTCTGCAATCCACACATGAACGGATATATGCGTATATCAAACAAGTTCATTAATTTGACTTTCAACATGTTCATGGAGTACTATAATACTGTACAACATGCTACTCGATTGAGGTGTTCAATTTTGGATTTAGTTCACTATTTTGACCTACTGAACGAGCTATTTCATTGAATCGAGATATTTCATTTTGGGTTTGATTCGCGTTTTTGAGTGGGTCAACTATTTGTCATATAGTAAATCGCTAGCAACGAGCATGTAAAAACACATTACTCCCGAGCATCATCTCTCCATCTAAAAAAGAAGTGGCAAGCTAATATTTCAAAATTTGATCCGAATCGACTTGGTAAGGTAGACGTGGATGCTCGTTCTCCCAAAATTTGAACGAACCGTTAAACATCCTCTCTGCTCGGTGGAATTCGCCCGAGCAAATAAATGGGAGACGCGAAATTACCGTCCTATGTGGGACACGCATCAATTGGCCCGTTGTACATCGAGGGTAGGTTCGTAACTTCATCCAAGCGCGCCTTCTCCTCGGCCGAAATGACATGTGCCGAATAATTCATAAACCATGGTCGGCAAAACACGCTCTCCTCGCCCGAAATAGCTCGCGCCCACTATTTCAAAACACGCTCTCCTCGCCCGAAATCGCTCGCGCCCACTATAGTTCAAAACACGCCCTCCTCGCCCGAAATCGCTCCCGCCCACTATTTGGGGAGAAGCAAAGTTACTCTACTATCCCCGACCCTCAGTACACAGACCCAAGCCGAGAAGCCTATAGGCAAGGGTAGAACTGTAACTCCCCCTCACATTTCAGACAAATGCGTCCGTAAGACATGGTTCCACTCCCCTCCCAATTCCCCCCTCCCCGCCCGCCCCCATTCATACCTTGTGGGCGCCAAATCACCTTCTCCCCGGGAAGCTCCCTTCTCCCAAGCCGCGAAACATCAGCCCCACCTCCATGGCGCCCCCCACCGCACCAATTTCACAGCCGCCCTCCTCCCTAATGCCGGAGAAGCTGTCCATTTGCCGTCGTGCACTGGGCCGTGTGCCTCTTACTCCATGCTGCTGGTGCTGCCTCGACGACGGCCACGTGAACCGTGCCGGAGCCGATTCACCCCCGCCGTTGTTCATGGTGCCGGAGCGGCTCCAACTTCGGATCCGTCCATTGTCCTGGCGTAGCCGTCGACCGTCGTGACATCGCTCTTTCCCTGCCGCCGGTCGCCACCGCAACCGCGCCGGCCTCACGGACTCGGCAGCTGGACCTGCCTACTTCACCATGCCGCCAGATAGATCGCACCATCATCTCAAATCACTTTATTTAGGCGTCAGTTGTCTGAATTTTTATTCTGGGCCAATCAATTTGCAATGGGAAGCAGCACCCCTCGAGGCAGCGGAGCACCTAGGCTGCCGGTTGGCTGGTGTCTAACGTAAGGGTGTGGGGACGCAAGTTCGCCGCGGAAGCAGCGCTTAGATGGCTATCTTTTAGAGTTGTGTGGGTTGAAGGTATTGCCGCCGCCGGATCTGGATGACGGGGAGTCTTTGTGGATTGGCCCGGGGGCGGCACAACCACGGCAGTGCGGTGGGGCGGGGAGTGGGGTTTTGGCCGGGGCCACGGACGGCGGAGGCAGGCTGCTCTGCCGTTGGTCGCTGGTTCTTCGGGGAAGATTCCGAACAGTGTCAGCCGGGAGGCACAAGACGGCCAGCCATCCGGCGTAGATCAGACAGTACCAAAATAAAATAAAATCGTGTGACCCCAATTTATTCTTCAGTCAACAGACGTGTGACCACTCTCGTACCTTGCTGTTGATCTCTTAGTGTATTTCTTCAGATTAAAGAGATATATCGTTCTTAACATTATGTGTTATCTGCATCTTCAGACACACCGTCTTCCGACTCACCGCAGCTGCTCCAACAAGGGAAGCATACACCAGAAGGGAGCTATAGTCCCCACTCAATAGTTCCCTGCATCGAGTGCGCATGCCTGACATGCACAGCCACAACAACTGCAGGGCCATCGACAAGTCAGCACATCATGCTCACTCCTATGGATGGCAGCCCGATAGGTTGTACCCTCATCTTACTTGTGTGCAACATTTATGGCTTTGTTATTCATCTAAGCATGGAAAATAGATCATCACATTTCAATGTATATTCATGCTGATCTCTTAAGGGTCTTGTTCAGGAGTTAACGCTGTTCCATAGTTCAGCTAAGATACTTGTTCTTTAGGTAACACTGTTTGATAGTTATCATCCATCAGCCAATGCTATTCCACAGGCTGGTGATTATAGTATTATACCACTTCTAGTATTTCCTATGTTGTTCTTTAATACTTTTGTGTGCCATCTAGTTAATCTCGAGTGCAAACAATACATATTCTGTAGCTTTCATCTGTGTTCTCCCTTTAGTTTATGAGACCTGTTGCTGCTAGTTAACCCAAGTCCTACTATTTATGTCGTCTCCTACAGGCACTCATTACATAAATCTAACTACTAGTTGTCTTCCATGCATGTCAGATATAATTGCACACACTGATATATCCACAAGAACCTCACGGAGCAATGTAAAGGCCAATAAACTTGATGTCAATGATACCCAATATGATGTAACATGTAAAGGCAGTTCTTCAGAAGACTTGCAGAAAGATGATGAATCCTCTTCACCAACAAGGTCCTTGATCTAACTTGGCCTGTGATATGGGTACAACATGCATATAATGTCCTGGAGTGTATCTACTCTGTTGCAATGCCATGTGCTTAGCATGCTGATCATGCATGTAAATATGTCATGCCTTCCTGTTTTTCAGTACCTATTCCATTCATGATAACATGTTTACAAATTCAAGTAATGTCATTCTACTCTATCGCAATGCCATCTGCTTAATTTGGACATCATGCTTTTGAATATCTTATGCATTGTTATTCATCAGTATGTACTTCATCTGTCTACCATACCATGTTTTTTTACATTGAAGTGCTGTTCTAGTGCTCTGTTGCAATGCCATCTTATTTTCCCAATCATACACGTGTATGTTGCCTTAGTTATTTCTGTAAGTATTCCGCTAGCATACAGTTTTACATTCAACTAGTGTTTTTTGTTGTTGTGTTGTCCTGTCGTATCCCTAGCTCTTACACCATACTCCCTCCGTCCGGATTACATGTTGCCGAAATGGATAAAAAAGGATATATCTAGAACTGAAATACGCCTAGACCCATCCATTTTTTTCGGATGGAGGGAATACATGTCAATATGACATGCCTTTCTATTCTTCAGTTCCTATTCCATCTCTCTGTTGCCGCATGTTTTATAATTAAAGCACCATTCTTTTATACAAGGCATGCAAGGGGAAGACGACTATGTTAGAATCTGAAGGGTTACAAACAAGGCCTTTGCGAAAGATCCAAATGCCAGGAGATAATAAACCAACTCCAGTTTTTATAGATACTGCTCCAGCACAGAGAAACCCAACTCCTACTGATAATAAGCAGATTCCAGTGGCCAAAGAACTAGTCCGCTCCAGTCCAGCAAAAATATGTCAACTCAATTCTAAGAAGCGTGTGCGTATCCTTGCATCATGAAATTTTATAGCATGATAATCATATTTTCTACATGTTTCTTACCGATCTCTCTTTTAGAAAATAAGCTTAAATGATAGACGATTTTCTGCAATGGTATCGTTTATGAGGGAAGATTCTTGGAGGAATTATCTATGCTCCAATGTAGATGTAAGTACCTGTTGTATATCACTATATTTTTACATCAGCATGTATTTGTGTTAATCGGCGTGAATCCAACCTTTATCTGATCTAAACTTAGTTGTAGCAAAATGTATGATTAAAGGCCACAATGTTGTTTTTTGCAAGGAAAACTGCCTGGTAGTTTTGCATCCTGAGCTGCATGAGTGTACTATCTCATATAAGTGGGTTTGAATACTTTGGTTTCTGCAGTGGGGTTTTTAGTGTTTTTTTTACTGTGTTGTCCTGTCGTATCCCTAGCTCTTACATCATACTCCCTCCGTCCGGATTAAATGTCGCGGAAACAGATAAAACTGGATGTATCTCGAACTGAAATACGCCTAGACCCATCCATTTATTTCCGGATGGAGGGAATACATGTCAATATGTCATGCCTTTCTATTCTTCAGTACCTATTTCATCTCTGTTGTAGCATGTTTTATAACTGAATCACCATTCTTCTATATAAGGAATGCAAGGGGAAGACGGTTATGTTAGAATCTGACGGGTTACAAACCAGGTCTTTGCAAAAGATCCAAATGCCAGGAGATAATAAACCAACTCCATTTTTCATAGATACTGCTCCAGCACAGAGAAACCCAACTCCCATTGATAATAAGCAGATTCAAGTGGCCAAAGAACTAGTCCGCTCCAGTCCAGCAAAAGAATCTCAACTCCATTCTAAGAAGCGTGTGCGTATCCTTGCATCATGAAATTTTATAGCATTCTGATCATATTTTCTACATGTTTCTTACCCATCTCTCTTTTAGAAAATAAGGTTAAACGATACAAGACTTCCTTCATTGGGATCGTATTCGAGGAAAATATCTTGCGGGAATTCTCTATGCTCTAATGCTGATGTAAGTACCTGTTGTATATCACTATATTTTTACATCAGCATGTATTTTGTTAATCGGCGTGAATCTAACCTTTATCTGATCTAAAATTAGTTGTAGCAAAATGTTAAAGGTGCCAATGTTTGTAAGGAAAACTGCCTGGTAGTTTTGCATACTGAGCTGCATGAATGTACTATCTCATATCACGCACATTACTGAATTGTAGTGCTTCTCTGGTTGCCCATTCATTCATTGTGTTAATATTGCTTTCGTATTACCTTACCTAGCTGATGATAGCTGTGCCATATTGTGTTAATTTGGTGTAGGCTAGTTGCCCAAAAGTTCGTTGTGTCAATGTTGCTTTCCTATTATCTGACTTGTCAATGATAGCAATGCTAGTGTGTTAATTTTGTGCAGGTTGCTGAAGATAAGAAGACAAACTCTAAAAACAGCAAGGCAACCCCATTGTTTATTTCCAGTAAATCTAGGCCAGGTAATATGGCAATAACTCATGATTAATCTGTTTGGTTCCCGTCCTAATTTATGTTATGATGCAGTGGTTGAGACACTCTACACTATCAATAATACAAGCCTGCCAAAATCGCCATCTAAATCTGTTTAGTATCCTCTATCTCGAATGCAACGGAATAAATGTATGTTTGTGAACCAATTAATGGCTGAAGCGATGATGGAAATGGTGGATGAATCAGAGGTGCAGAGTCGTGCGACACAACAACTGATCAATGTTTTCAGAGACAGTGTAGCAAAGCAGCAAGAACTTGCCCACATGCTTATGGGCGTCATCTACGCTGAGGTTGCAGATTGTGACATTGTAGATGGTTAGGTTCTGCTCATTTATTTGCACTGGCATCAATCTTTGATTGCCCAGTGGATGTAATTTCCTGTAATATATGCTGGATGTGCAATGTTATTCCCTGTATGCCATACCTTTGCTTGATCGGTTTTGGTCCTGTGCATAATTGCTCGTCGTAATGGGCTCAAATTATATAATTTGGCCTAAAGACATGAACGAACTTTAGTGGGCCCATTAAGTTAATGGGCCGTTACTAGGCCGAAAGTTAATAGTCGGCCCTCTTACCTCCCGGGTCGTTAATAGGGCGACATCAAAGCGGGCAACAGGTGGCCCAATTTATTTCACAGGCCGTTACTAAGTTTGGGCTACATATGGCCCAACTATACTGTAGGCCTTTAGCAAGCCGAAAGAGACAGCGGGCTTGTACTAGACCATGAAGAGCATGGGCCGCTAAGAGGCCGAAAGTCAGGTCGTATTGTAAATGGCCCAACTATGTTGTGGGCCTTTAGCAGGCCGAAAGAGAAACCGGGCTGGTATTGGACCATGAAGGGCATGGGCCATTAAAAGGCCAAAACTAAGGTCCGACTACAAATGGGCCAACTCATTTATGGTCCATTAACAGGCCGAAAGGCACACAGGGCCAGGAATTGGCCCAACACTTAAATGGGTCGCTAAAAGGCCAAAACTCATGTCCGACTACAAATGGCCCAACTGATTTATTGGCCGTCAACAGGCTTAAAGTGACACCGGGCCACAAATTGGCCCAACGCTTCAATGGGCCGCTAAAAGGCCGAAACTCAGGTCCGACTACAAATGGCCCATCAAATTTATGGGCCGTTAACAGGCTGAAAGACACACTGGGCCGGAAATTAGCCCAACATTTAAATGGGTCGCTAAAAGGCCGAAAGATGTACATCCTGGAAATTGTCCCATCCATTAAATGGGCCGTTAACAGACCGAAATCTCATCGGGCCGATATTGAGCCCAAATATATAGCGGGCTGTTACGGGCTCGAACTGACGATGGGCTGGAATGGTGTCAAATCTTTAACAGGCCGTTGACGGGCCGAATTGGCACATCTTGTACGGGCCGTGGGCTTAAATGTACCTGACACAAGTAGGCCTTATATGGGCCGGCCTGCTAATTTTTACTGGGCCGGCCTTTTTCACCGGAATGGGCCACTGTTGGGCCGTGCCACGTGTCGACCTATCATAGGCGCCTGCTGTCCAATGAGTGGATGACATCTGTCCCAACGGTGAGGCAACACGTGTTTCCTTCGTCCAATCAGAATTTTACACGTGGAAATTTCCCATTGGTCAGGGTTGTTAACGGGTTATCGGATCCAAAATCCGACCCGATAGCTTAATGGTGTTCCGTTACGGTGGATGCCATGTGTCGGTCACCCTTGATGAAAGCACTTCTGTGACGCGCGATTTATCGTCATGGAAGTGGACACTTCCGTGATGATAATTTTGGTAATGTCATGGAACACTTCTACGACAGCACGGGTATGACTATCTTGATTCTGTCATAAAATTGTCATGGATGTACATGCATGACAAAAAACGTGACCTACTGTGACAAACACGTATCATCATGGAAGTGTATTTTTTTTGTAGTGTAGTCATTATGTAGAAGACCAAAAATTAACTACATATCTCTCATGAGTCGGCTAGAACTGTCACACCCGGCTCATCTTTAATAAGAAAACAAGCAATATGCATTAGCCCCCAAGTGCCAAGTGTTATTGCTTGCAAATCACTTGGGACTTGTTAGAAAGAGCCAATTCCTTTGAAAATTTTCGTATGATAGACATTAGCCCCCATGTGCCAAGTGTTGTTTGCTTGCAAAGCACTTGGGACTTATATTTTGTAATCCGCCATGAAACTTAACGAACTTATGTTGTATGCAGGCTGCGACCACAAAACTGGAAACTCAATTGTCTGAGGCCAAGACCCGGCTGGCGGCTCCAAGAGACTGAGGCAAAGAAAGCTGAATCCAAATTCCAGTTGAGTGTGCTGAAGCAGAAAAACTGAAGACCAGCTTTGCTGCGGAGAAAGAGGCTTGGGCCAATGAGAAGACTGCCTTGACGCAACGTGCTAAGAAGGCTGAGGCAGCTCTGGAAGAGGTTACCGCTGAACTCAGCAGTTTAAAGAACCGTGTGTCTCAGATGGTTTCTGCAATCTTCGGTAAGTCACCTTGTTACTTACTCAAAGTGAGTATTTTTCATCATAATACAAGCCGCCACTTAACCCGTTGTGTAAACTTTACAGGTCCCAGGAGCAGCAATCTGAGCCGAGATACACTGGTAAAGCTCAAGGCGGTTTACACGCTTGTGGAAAAATTGTATACTAGAGCTCAGCGAACTCTTGCCACAATCTCCCCGGCGAATCAAGGGCCGAATCTATTAAGTGATGTCTTGAAGAAGCTGTCCATCTTGCCTAATAGGTTCCAAGAAATCAAGCGATCTTGTGCTAGAGCCGGAGCTGTGACAGGTTTAAGTCGTGCCAAAGCCTGGGTACCAAAGTTAGACCTAGCGAACGTAGCCAGCGGATATCCTAGTCTCAAGGAAGATGGAACTCCTTTCGACCAACAAGACTTTGCTGCTTATGTCAAGGAGATTCGTCCTCATGCAACAATAATTGCCTAAGAGACCAACCTCACCAAGTATCAGCCGGGTTACAATGCAGACAATCAGAAGATGGCGACTCCTTCATATAAAGTGATGGACTTAATCTCGTCGATCTGTAAGCACACTTTCGCCCCTGATATCAATCAGTCTGGTCTGATTGATGACGAGGCTGAATTTGTCGCCCTACGTGCCTTTGACTAGTCCAAACCCAACTTCCAGACGGTGGAGGAGGAGGACGAACCAGCAAGGGATGAGTCGCAATCTTCAAGTCAGACGGGTCAATATTCATGAACCGGGGCCGGTTTATCATCTGTTGTATGTGACACTGAAAAATAGTTATCCTTTTTGGGCTCCAAACGCCCTGTAATAGGCTAGTTTCAAACTTCTTGTTCTGCTATGCTACCGTGCATATTGTGTTGTTTATGATACTTCTTTATCTGTCATGCGAAGATATGCTATATATGCCTGATGATATTATCAATCTTGAATCTATTCCTGCATGAAAAGTGTCCTGGCGGTTTATCGCTGGACGGGTTATACTGCCCTAACATGAACTTATCATGATTTATAACCAAGGCTGGTCGAAATAATAATCATATATGATTAAAAATATATCATACCTGTGATCTTGGATCACACTTGTTGGTTTATCAAGCCAGTGCAGTAAGGGTGATAGCCCAAAGCTCCGAGCACTTGTAACTATTAAAGATTGTCGGCTTATGAACAAAGTCGGACCGGGTCAATAAACACCGGATATTATCTTTATTTCATACTGGCGACTTATAGTCAAAACCAGGCTGGGTCAATAAACACCAGTTAATGTCATATACGACTCAGAAGGCATTATAAGCCTTATTGGTTTTCCACCATATATTACTATGTCACAAAAGAAAAAATCTCAATAAGACGTTCAAAGCAACAAACAACAGAAAATCCAAGGCTTTCATACGCCGCCAAGCCAAAATATCTTCTTCAATGAAACTAGCATTAGCCACTGGGAGGTATGCGCTTTCCATGAGCCGGCACTCACATTACCCAATCGACATTTTAACCCAAATAAGCTCAGTTCTTATTTAAAGATAGACTTATCGGGAGTACGCGGGGTCAGAGTAGCATCGTGCATCACAGACCGATTTATCCAGGTTTCAAGGAAGGCGGCTTTATCAGCCTGAGCTTCTCCTTGCTTTCCGTAAACCGTGCCCTCACATGACAAACCAGCGTTTTAACCTTAACGAGTTCAGGGACTTGTTTAAAAGATTGACTGTTAAGAGTTCGGCGGGTCAATCAGGATTACCTGATGGAGAAGCAGCTAGCATACAAGCAGGATAACCCAAAAGGGTTATGTCCTCTTTGGTGAATACACCTATGTTTGAACAAAATAACCACGTTAAGAGGGTAGTAACGCTATGTTCTCTTTCGTGAATACACCTATGTTTGAACAAGAAGCCCCCAAGTGACTTATTGATAACCCACAAGTATAGGGGATCGCCACAGTTTTCGCGGGTAGAATATTCAACCCAAATTTATTGATTCGACACAAGGAGAGCCAAAGAATATTCTCAAGTATTACCAGCTGAGTTGTCAATTCAACCACACCTGGAAACTTAATATCTGCAGCAAGGTATTTAGTAGCAAAGTAATATGATAGTAGTGGTAACGGCGGTAAAAGGTAATGGTAGCAAAAGTAGTATTTTTGGGTTTTGTAGTCATTATAACAGTAGCAGTGGAAAAGTAGATAAGCAAATAACAATATATGGAAAGCTCGTAGGCAATGGATCGGTGATAGAGAATTATGCTGGATGCGATCGATCATGTAACAGTCATAACCTAGGGTGACACAGAACTAGCTCCAGTTCATATGTATTCCCAATATAGTCATACGTGCTTATGGAAAAGAACTTGCATGCCATCTTTTGTCCTACCCTCCCGTGGCAGCGGGGTCCTACTGGAAACTAAGGCATATTAAGGCCTCCTTTTAATAGAGTACCAGACCAAAGCATTAGCACATAGTGAATACATGAACTCCTCAAACTACAGTCATCACCGGGAGTGGTCCCGACTATTATCACTTCGGGGTGGCCGGATCATAACACATAGTAGGTGACTATAGACTTGCAAGATAGGATCAAGAACTCGCATATATTGATATCAACATAATAGATTCAGATCTGAAATCATGGTACTCGGGCCCTAGTGACAAGCATTAAGCATAGCAAAATCATAGTAACATCAATCTCAAAACATAGTGGATACAAGGGATCAAACCCTAACAAAACTAACTCGATTACATGATAAATCTTATCCAACCCATCACCGTCCAGCAAGCCTATGATGGAATTACTCATGCATGGCGGTGAGCATCGTGAAATTGGTGATGGAGGATGGTTGATGATGACGATGGCGACGGATTCCCCTCTCCGGAGCCCCGGCCGGACTCCAGATCAGCCCTCCTAAGAGAGTTTAGGGCTTGGCGGCGGTTCCGTATCGTAAAACACGATGAATCTTTCTCCCTGATTTTTTTCTCCCTGAAAGTGAATATATGGAGTCAAGGTTGAGGTCGGTGGAGCGTGAGGGGGCCCACGAGGCAGGGGGGCATGCCCCCACCCTCGTGGACAGGTGGAGGGGCCCCCTGACGTGGACTCTTCTTCCAGTATTTTTTATATATTCCAAAATAATTCTCCGTTGATTTTCAGTTCATTCCGAGAACTTTTATTTCTGCACAAAAATAACACCATGGCAATTCTGCTGAAAACAGTGTTAGTCCGGGTTAGTTCCATTCAAATCATGCAAGTTAGAGTCCAAAACAAGGGGAAAAGTGTTTGGAAAAGTAGATACGATGAAGATGTATCAACTCCCCCAAGCTTAAACCTTTGCTTGTCCTCAAGCAATTCAGTTGATAAACTGAAAGTGATAAAGAAAAAAACTTTTACAAACTCTGTTTGATCTTGTTGTTGCAAATATGTAAAGCTAGCATTCAGGTTTTCAGCAAAGATTATGAACTAACCATATTCACAATAACATTTAGGTCTCATGTTTACTCATATCAATGGCATAATCAAATAGCGAGCAATAATAATAAATCTTGGATGACAACACTTTCTCAAAACAATCATGATATGATATAACAAGATGGTATCTCGCTAGCCCTTTCTGAGACTGCAAAACATAAATGCAGAGCACCTTTAAAGATCAAGGACTGACTAGACATTGTAATTCATGGTAAAAGAGATCCAGTCAACTCATACTCAATGTAAACTAACAGTAATGGATGCAAATGACAGTGGTGCTCTCCAACTGGTGCTTTTTAATAAGAGGATGATGACTCAGCATAAAAGTAAATAGATAAGCCCTTCGCAGAGGGAAGCAGGGATTTGTAGAGGTGCCAGAGCTCGGTTTTGAAATAGATATGAATTATATTTTGAGTGGTATACTTTCATTGTCAACATAACAACCAAGAGATGGCGATATCTTCCATGCTACACACATTATAGGAGGTTCCCGAATAGAATGGTAAAGTTTATACTCCCCCTCCACCAACAAGCATCAATCCATGGCTTGCTCGAAACAACGAGTGCCTCCAACTAAGAACAATCCTGGGGGAGTTTTGTTTGTAGTTATTTTGATTTGATTTGCATAAAGCATGGGACTGGGCATCTCAGTGACCAGCCATGTTCTCGTGAGTGAGGAGCGGAGTCCACTCCTCTTGAGAATAACCCGCCAAACATGGAAGATACGGACAGCCCTAGTTGATACATGAGCTATTCGAGCATACAAAACATAATGTTTATTTGAAGGTTTAGAGTTTGGCACATACAAATTTACTTGGAACGGCAGGTAGACACCGTACATAGGTAGGTATGGTGGACTCATATGGAACAACTTTGGGGTTTATGGAATTCGATGCACAAGCAGTGTTCCCGCTTAGTACAGGTGAAGACTAGAAAAAGACTAGGAAGCGAGCAGCTAGAGAGCGACAACAGTCATGAACATGCATTAAAATTAATGAACATTTAGTGCAAGCATGAGTAGGATATAATCCACCATGAACATAAATATCGTGAAGGTTATGTTGATTTTGTTTCAACTACATGCGTGAACATGTGCCAAGTCAAGTCACTTAAATCATTCAAAGGAGGATACCACCCTATCATACCACATCACAACCATTTTAATAGCATGTTGGCACACAAGGTAAACCATTATAAGCTCCTAGCTAATTAAGCATGGCATAAGCAACTACAATCTCTAATTGTCATTACAAACATGTTTATTCATAATAGGCTAAATCAGGAACGACGAACTAATCATATTTACAAAAACAAGAGAGGTCGAGTTCATACCAGCTTTTCTCATCTCAATAAGTTCATCATATAATCATCATTATTGCCTTTCACTTGTATGACCGAATAGTGTGGAAAATAATAATAGTGCACGTGCATTGGACTAAGCTGGAATCTGCAAGCATTCAATTCAAGAGAGAAGACAAGGTAATATGGGCTCTTTGTTAGATCAACAATAATGCATATAAGAGCCACTTTAACATTTTAATCATGGTCTTCTCCTCTCGACCCCCAAAGGAAAGAAAAGAAATAAAACTATTTACATGGGAAAGCTCCCAACATACAAAAGAAGAAGGAGAAATATTTTTGGGTTTTCTTTTTAATTACTACTACTACAAGCAAGAAAGTAAACTAGCTAAATGCTACAACTAAAATTTTTGGTTTTCTTAAGGTTTTTCAAACACACGAGAAGAAAGCAAGAAAAGGAAAGTAAACTAGCATGGATGATACAATGAAAAAGTATGAGCACTGACAACTAGCAATGAGTGTGTGAACATGAATGTAACGTCGGTGAGAAATACATACCCACCCAAGCTCAGGCTTTTGGCCTAAGTTGGTTTATGGCCACGGCTGGCCTGGCGGATATACAAAGTTGTAGTTGGGGTCGTACTGAGATGCAGTGGCTATTGTATCTTGGGCTGCAGCGTGGAGGCGAGCTATCTCAGTCCTCCTCTCATGCTCGTTCGCCTCCTCCCTGGTTATAACATATCTCCCTTTTGCCTGAAAGTCAAAGAAAGTAGGAGTAGGGAGAGCGACGTCATAGGTGCGTCGTCTGTCAAATATTAGTCGGTACTGGAGAAACTAATCGTTCCTCTCAACAAACTGATGAAAAACCATTGCCTCATAATCTAAATAAATAGGAGGCAACTCAATATCATACCCGCGTATGGGTATATAAAGAAAATGAGCTAGACAGGTTGCATAAATTCCACCAAAGAAATATCCATTAAATCTATTGTTATGCAACCTACGTGCAACAATGGCTCCCAAATTATAATGACTATCTCCTAATACAGCACTCCTGAGAACACTGAGGTTAGGGACACACATGTGACATGCTTCATCCTTACCATTTATGCACCTACCTCTGAAGAGAGCAAAATAATGTATAGCAGGAAAATGAATGCTCCCTATGGTAGCTTGTGTTATATCTCTAGATTCCCCCACAGTTATACTAGCAAGAAAATCTCTAAACTCATATTTGCGAGGCTCACTAGTGCTGCCCCATTGTGGAAGTTTGCAAGCAGTATTAAAATCCTCTAAGTCCATAGTATAAGAATTTTCATAAAGATCAAATAGGACAGTTTGAGAATTGCATGATGATGAAAATTTAAACCTTCTCACAAAGGAATCAGTGAGATAGTGGTATTGGCGGCACTTATCTGCATTGAAGCTCTCAAGATCGGCATTACGCACATACGCGTTAAATTCTTCCTTGATTCCTGCTTGATCCATAAAGTCCTCTGACGGCCATTCACAAGCCCGCACCTGAGCTTCCCTCGGTGGTTCATCATCGGCATTGCGTATTGCGAGCATGGGTCCTTGCTTCCTTGAAGGACCACCTTGGTACATTTTCCTAAACAGATTTCTTCGTCTGAAAAATTTCTGAAATTTTTAGTAACTTCAAAATAAAAATGAACCAAACTCAACAATATTGATAACAACTACTCCTACAAGTGCCTAAAGGCAATATCATGCATCAAAACTACTTTTGACAACATAAATTTGACATGCAAGCTCAAGAACAGGGTCACCTAAGCAGCAAAAATATGCAACGAATAAAGCACTAGAACAAAAACTAATTGGACCATTGGAGGAGTCACATACCAAAGAACAATCCCCGCAAAGCAGTTTTGTGAATGGAGTTTTTAGCAAGGAGATCGAAAATGGCAGCAAGATGAGCTTGGACTCGGGTTTGAGCTGGCTACTGATGTTTGTGGGAGGAAGAAGGACTGTGTGGTAGCTGGAATAACTGGAGGGGAGCCACCATGGGCCCACGAGGCAGGGGGCGCGCCCAGGGGGTTGGGCGCACCCTGGACCCTCATGTCCAGGTGCTTGCTCCCCCTGCTGTGTTCTTAGTGGTATATTCTCAAATATTCTAGAAAAAATCATATTTAATTTTCAGGGCATTTGGAGAACTTTTATTTTCGGGGTATTTTTTATTGCATTGATCATTCAAAAAATAGATAGAAAAAAAATACTTTTTTGCTTTATTTAATATAAATAACATCAAGTAAAAAGAGGGTACACAAAGTTGTGTTTTCTAAATTCATCCATCTCATGCTCATCAAAAGGAATCCACTAACAAGGTTGATCAGGTCTTGTTAACAAACTCATTCCGAGTAACATGGAACCGGAGAATTTTCGAATAACACTAGGTTACCTCAACGGGGACATGCACATCCCCAACAATAAGAATATCATATTTCTTCTTGACAGTAGGAAGAGGAAATTTGAAACCTCCAATAGTAATTGTTGAAATTTTTCCAATAGAATTGATACTGTGGACTTGAGGTTGTTTCCTCGGAAAGTGTACTGTATGCTCATTACCATTAACATGTAAAGTGACATTGCCTTTGGTGCAATCAATAACAGCCCCTGCAATATTCAAAAAGGGTCTTCCCAGAATAATAGACATACTATCGTCCTCGGGAATATCAAGAATAACAAAGTCCGTTAAAATAGTAACGTTTGCAACCACAACAAGCACATCCTCACAAATACCGACAGGTATAGCAGTTGATTTATCATCCATTTGCAAGGATATTTCAGTAGGTGTCAACTTATTCAAATCAAGTCTACGATATAACGAGAGAGGCATAACACTAACACTGGCTCCAAGATCACATGAAGAAGTTTTAACATAGTTTATTTTAATGGAGCATGGTATAGTTGGTACTCCTAGATCTCCAAGTTTCTTTGGTATTCCACCCTTAAAAGTATAATTAGCAAGCATGGTGGAAATTTCAGCTTCCGGTATCTTTCTCTTATTTGTAACAATTTCCTTCATATATTTAGCATAAGGATTCATTTTAAACATATCAGTCAAAAGCATACGCAAAAATATAGGTCTAATCATTTCAGCAAAGCGCTCAAAATCCTCATCATCCTTTTTCTTGGATGGTTCAGGAGAAAAAGGCATGGGTTTCTGAACCCATGGTTCTCTTTCCTTACCGTGCTTCCTAGCAACAAAGTCTCTCTTAGCATAACGTTGATTCTTTGATTGTGGGTTATCAAGATCAACAACAGGTTCAATCTCTACATCATTGCCATTGCTAGGTTGAGCATCAACATGAACATCATCATTAACATTATCACTAGGTTCATGTTCATTACCAGATTGTGTTTCAGCATCAGAAACCAGATTGTGTTTCAGCATCAGAAATAGAAATATCATTGCGATTCTCAGGTGTGTCATCAACAGGTTCACTAGAAGCATGCAAAGTCCTATCATTTTTCTTTTTCTTCCTCTTAGAAGGACTAGGTGTATCAATATTATTTCTCTAAGAATCTTGCTCAATTCTCTTAGGATGGCCCTCGGGATACAAAGGTTCCTGAGTCATTTTACCACCTCTAGTCATAACTCTAACAGCATTATCATTTTTCTTACAATTTAATTCATTGAGCAAATCATTCTGAGCTTTAAGTACTTGTTCTACTTGAGTGGTAACCATAGAAGCATGTTTACTAATAAGTTTAAGTTCACCCTTAACATTAGCCATATAATCACTCAAATGTTCTATCATATAAGCATTATGTTTCAATTGTCTACCAACATAAGCATTAAAATCTTCTTGCTTAACCATAAAGTTAACAAATTCATCCAAACATTGGCAAGCAAACTTAGTAGGAGGGGTTTCAGCTTTATCATATCTATAGAGAGAATTTACCTTTACTACCTATGCCGGGTTATCAAGACCATGTATTTCTTCAATAGGTGGTAAATTAAGACCATGTATTTCTTCAATAGGAGGTAAATTATTAACATCTTCAGCTTTTATACCTTTTTCCTTCATAGATTTCTTTGCCTCTTGCATATCTTCAGGACTGAGAAATAGAACACCCCTTTTCTTCGGAGTTGGCTTAGGAGTTGGCTCAGGAAGTGTCCAATTATTTTCATTGGTCAACATATTATTCAATAAAATTTCAGCTTCATCTGGTGTTCTTTCCCTGAAAACACAACCAGCACAACTATCTAGGTGGTTTCTGGAAGCATCGGTTAGTCCATTATAAAAGATATCAAGTATTTCATTTTTCTTAAGAGGATGATCAGGCAAAGCATTAAGTAATTGGAGAAGCCTCCCCCAAGCTTGTTGGAGACTCTCTTCTTCAATTTGCACAAAATTATGTATTTCCCTTAAAGCAGCTTGTTTCTTATGAGCGGGGAAATATTTAGCAGAGAAGTAATAAATAATATCCTGGGGACTACGCACACAATCAGGATCAAGAGAATTAAACCATATCTTAGCATCACCCTTTAATGAGAACGGAAATATCTTAAGGATATAATAGTAGCGAGTTTTCTCATCATTAGTGAACAGGGTGGCTATATCATTTAATTTAGTAAGATGTGCCACGACAGTTTCAGATTCATAGCCATAGAAAGGATCAGATTCAACCAAAGTAATTATATCAGGGTCGACAGAGAATTCATAATCCTTATTAGTAACAAAGATAGGTGAAGTAGCATAAGCAGGATCATATTTCATTCTAGCATTCGTTTTTTGTTTAAGCTTAGCTAATAATTTCTTAATATCACTTCTATCATTGCATGCAAGAAAGTCTCTTTTAGTTTCTTCATCCATAACATAGCCCTCAGGAACAACAGGTAATTCATATCTAGGGGGAGAATCTTCATCATCACTTTCATCAATATTATCAGTTTCAATAATTTCATTCTCTCTAACCCTAGCAAGTTGTTCATCAAGAAATTCACCAAGTGGCACAGTAGTATCAAGCATAGAAGTAGTTTCATCATAAGTATCATGCATAGTAGAAGTGGCATCATCAATAACATGCGACATATCAGAATGAATAGTAGAAGCAGGTATACGTGTTGCAAGCTTACTCAAAACAGTAGGTGAATCAAGTGCAGAGCTAGATGGCAGTTCCTTACCTCCCCTCGTAGTTGAGGGATAAAATTTTGTTTTCGGATCTTTCAACTTCTCCATAATGATAAGTAGATATAAATCCCAAGTGACTCAAAGAATAGAGCTATGCTCCCCGGCAACGGCGCCAGAAAATAGTCTTGATAACCCACCAGTATAGGGGATCGCAACAGTTTTCGAGGGTAGAGTATTCAACCCAAATTTATTGATTCGACACAAGGGGAGCCAAAGAATATTCTCAAGTATTAGCAGCTGAGTTGTCAATTCAACCACACCTGGAAATTTAATATCTGCAACAAGGTATTTAGTAGCAAAGTAATATGATAGTCGTGGTAACGGTGGTAAAAGGTAACAGTAGCAAAAGTAATATTTTTGGGTTTTGTAGTGATTGTAACAGTAGCAGCGGAAAAGTAAATAAGCAAAGAACAATATATGGAAAGCTCGTAGGCAATGGATCGGTGATAGAGAATTATGCCAGATGCGATCGATCATGTAACAGTCATAACCTAGGGTGACACAGAACTAGCTCCAGTTCATCAATGTAATGTAGGCATGTATTCCGAATATAGTCATACGTGCTTATGGAAAAGAACTTGCATGACATCTTTTGTCCTACCCTCCTGTGGCAGCGGGGTCCTAGGGGAAACTAAGGGATATTAAGGCCTCCTTTTAATAGAGTACCGGACCAAAGCATTAACACATAGTGAATACATGAACTCCTCAAACTACAGTCATCACCGGGAGTGGTCCCGACTATTGTCACTTCGGGCTTGCCGGATCATAACACATAGTAGGTGACTATAGACTTGCAAGATAGGATCAAGAACTCTCGTATATTAATGAAAACATAATAGGTTCAGATCTGAAATCATGGCACTCGGGCCCTAGTGATAAGCATTAAGCATAGCAAAGTCATAGCAACATCAATCTCAGAACATAGTGGATACTAGGGATCAAACCCTAACAAAACTAACTCGATTACATGATAAATCTCATCCAACTCATCACCGTCCAGCAAGCCTATGACGCAATTACTCACGCACGGCGGTGAGCATCATGAAATTGGTGTTGGAGGATGGTTGATGATGACGATGGCGACGGACTCCCCTCTCCGGAGCCCCGAACGGACTCCAGATCAGCCCTCCCGAGAGAGTTTGGGGCTTGGCGGCGGCTCCGTATCGTAAAACGTGATGAATCTTTCTCCCTGGATTTTTTCTCCCCGAAAGTGAATATATGGATACAAGGTTGAGGTCGGTGGAGCGTCAGGGGGCCCATGAGGCAGGGGGCGTGCCTAGGGCGGTAGGGCGCGCCCCCACCCTCGTGGACAGGTGGAGGCCCCCTGACGTGGATTCTTCTTCCAGTATTTTTTATATATTCCAAAATAATTCTCCGTTGATTTTCAGGTCATTCCGAGAACTTTTATTTCTGCACAAAAATAACACCATGGCAATTCTGCTGAAAACAGCGTCAGTCCAGGTTAGCTCCATTCAAATCATGCAAGTTAGAGTCCAAAACAAGGGCAAAAGTGTTTGGAAAAGTAGATACGACGGAGACATATCACTTATTTGTGAGTTGTGCTCGCTGGGTACCTATGTTTGAGTTGTGCTGTGCAACAGACTCTCTTTGGTCCCTTTAACCTGGGTAGTAAGCCCCCAAGCTTTTTATGTGGCCTATAAGCCGGATCAAACGGTAATCATAACTTTGTTGTATAAAGCAGAAGCCCCCATGTGACCAAAAACTCATTATTTAAAGAGGAAAAAACGACAGAGGCCCTGCTTTAGCAGGGATGTCGGCTTTATTATATCGATCATATACATTGTCTAAATATGTACATTGGAAGAACCGGTGGCTCAGGTATATTACGGCCTAAGTTGAGCAATATTCCAGGGCCGGCGGGTCTCTTCCTTCGACATGCGTGAGTCCTTGTGGTCTCGAACATCGATAAGGTAATATGACCTGTTGTTTAGATTCTTGCTGACCCAAAAGGGTCCTTCCCAAGGTGGGGATAATTTGTGCATATCAGTTTGATCTTGGACAAGCCGGAGCACCAGATCACCTTCTTGAAAAGTTTTGGTTTTAACCTGGCGGTTGTGATAATGGCGCAGATCTTGCTGGTAAATCACCGAATGAGCCGCTGCGATGTCACGCTCCTCATCCAACAGGTCAAGTGCTTCTTGACGCGCTCTTTCATTGTCAGCTTCAACATAAGCCGCCACACGAGGTGAGTCATGACAGATGTCACTAGGGAGAACTGCCTCTGCTCCGTAAACCATGAAGAAAGGTGTATATCCCGTAGATCTATTTGGGGTGATATTGATGCTCCATAACACAGAAGGTAGCTCCTCCACCCAACAACCCGGCGTCCTCTGCAGGGGAACCATAAGCCGGGGTTTGATGCCTTTCAAGATCTCTTGGTTTACCCTCTTAGCTTGACCATTGGATTGGGGGTGAGCTACTGACGATACATCAAGCTGGATATGCTCACGTTGACAGAATTCTTCCATAGCACCCTTAGAGAGATTAGTGCCATTGTCTGTTATAATGCTGTGTGGAAAGCCAAAATGGAAGATCACCTTTTTCATGAATTGAACCGCTGTTGCTGCATCACACTTACTGACTGGCTCTGCCTCTACCCATTTAGTGAACTTATCAACCGCCACCAATAGGTGGGTCTTCTTGTCCTTGGATATTTTGAAAGGTCCAACCATATCAAGCCCGCAAACTACAAACGGCCAAGTAATTGGAATCATCCTCAATTCTTGAGCCGGCACATGGGCTCATCGTGCAAATTTCTGACATCCGTCACACCTGCTGACGAGGTCCTCTGCATCAACATGAGCTGTTAACCAATAAAACCCATGACGGAAAGCTTTGGCCATGAGGGATTTTGAACCGGCATGATGAACACAATCTCCTTCATGAATCTCTCATAAGATCTCACAGCCCTCTTCTAGAGAAACACAACGTTGAAACACCCCTGTGACACTGCGATGATGTAACTCTCCATTAATAATTGTCATTGACTTAGACCGCAGGGTTATCTTGCCTGGCTAACGTTTCATCCTCAGGTAACTCGCCCGGGGTCATATAAGCCAAGTAAGGTACTGTCCAATCCGGGATTACATGAAGAGCCGCCACCAACTAAGCTTCTGGTTCAGGAAATAGCCAAATCCTCCTCTGTAGGCAACTTGACGGACGGGTTATGCAAAACGTCAAGAAAAACATTAGGCGGCACCGGTTTACGTTGAGAACCCAACCGGCTTAAAGCGTCCGCTGCTTCATTTTTCCTCTGATCCACGTGCTCAACTTTATAATCTTTGAAGTGACCAGCAATAACGTCGACCTCTCGCCAATAAGCCACCACGAGTGGATCATTAGAATCCCAAGTACCCGAGACTTGCTGAGCCACCAAGTCTGAGTCGCCGAAGCACCTAACCCGGCTTAAATTCATCTCCTTATCCATCCGAAGACCATGGAGTAAGGCCTCATACTTAGCTGCATTGTTAGTACAAGGAAATATCAAACGGAGAACATAACAAAATTTATCACCTCGCGGGGAAGTAAGAATAACTCTAGCCCCTGAGCCCTCCAATTGCCTGGATCCATCAAAGTGAATAGTCCAATACGTGTTATCTCTCTTTTCCTCGGGCATCTGCAGGTCTGTCCAATCATTGATGAAATCCACCAGCGCCTGAGACTTGACGGCCGTGCGAGGCACATATTTTAACCCGTGAGGCCCAATCTCAATAGCCCACTTAGCGACCCGGCCAGTTGCCTCCCTTTTTTGGATGATATCTCCCAAAGGGGCAAAGCTAACCACAGTGATGGGATGACCCAAAAAATAGTGTTTAAGTTTCCGGCTAGCCAAGAACACCCCATACACAAGCTTCTGCCAATGCGGATATCTCTGCTTGGACTCAATAAGCGCCTCACTAATATAATAAACTAGCCTTTGAACCCGGATACTCCTTGCCTGCTTCCTTCCTTTCTACCACAATAGCTACACTGACAGCCCGGCTATTAGCAGCCACATATAACAACAGAGGCTCTTTATCAATAGGAGCGGCAAGCATGGGCGGCTCAGCCAGTTGCTTCTTCAAATCCTCAAACGATGTATTAGCAGTATCACTCCAGACAAAATTATCTATCTTTTTCATCATCTGATACAAAGGGATAGCCTTTTCTCCCAACCGGCTTATGAACCGGCTCAACGCCGCAATACGACCCGCCAGACGTTGCACATCATTGATACATGCCGGTTTAGCAAGTGAAGTGATGGCTTTGATCTTCTCCGGGTTAGCTTAAATACCTCTGTTAGACACCAAAAAACCCAAGAGTTTGCCTGTGGGTACACCAAAGACACATTTGGCCGGGTTAAGCATCATCTTATAAACCCGGAGATTATCAAAGGTTTCCTTGAGGTCATCTATCAATGTCTCTTTCTCTCTGGACTTTACCACAATATCATCCACATAAGCATGAACATTACGCCCAATTTGGTTATGAAGGCAATTTTGCACACATCTTTGATAAGTCGCCTGGGCACTCTTGAGCCCAAAAGGCATAGATACATAGCAGAAGGCTCCAAAAGGCGTTATGAAAGCTGTCTTCTCCTGGTCCTTAACTGCCATTTTGATCTGATGATAACTAGAATAAGCATCCAGAAAACTCAAACGCTCACAACCCGCCGTAGCATCAATGATCTGATCAATACGAGGGAGAGCAAAAGGATCAGCCAGACAAGCCTAGTTTAAATCCATGTAGTCCACACACATACGCCAAGTGACGTTCTTTTTAAGTACCAGCACCGGGTTAGCTAACCACTCAAGATGAAAAAACTCGATGATAAACCCAGCTGCCAAGAGCCGGGATACTTCCTCTCCAATGGCCTTACGCCTCTCTTCATTAAACCGGCGAAGAAACTGTTTAACCGGCTTAAATTCTGGGTCAATATTAAGAGTGTGCTCAGCGAGTTCTCTCGGTACACCCGGCATGTCTGAAGGCTTCCATGCAAAGATGTCCTGATTCTCACGGACGAACTTGATGAGCGTGCTTTCCTATTTCGGATCTAGATTAGCACTGATGATGAACTGCTTGGATGAGTCGCCAGGAACAAAATCAACCATCTTGGTATCGTCTGTCGATTTAAACTTTAAAACCGGATCATGCTCTGTGGTTGGGTTTTTCAAAGATGTCATATCCGCCGGGTCGACATTGTCCTTGTAAAATTTTAACTCCTCCGTCGCACAAACCGACTCAGCATAAGATGCGTCCCATTATTCACATTCCAGAGCTATCTTACGGCTCCCATGCATTGTAATGGTTCCTTTGTGACCCGGCATCTTGAGCTACAGATACACGTAACACGGCCACGCCATGAACTTGGCATAAGCCAGCCGTCCAAACAGAGCATGATATGGGTTGTGGATCTTGACTACTTCAATAGTCAATGTCTCTGACCTAGAATCACAATCATCCCCAAAAATGACCTCCGGAGCTATCTTACCAAGTGGGTATGCCGACTTACCAGGCACTACACCATGGAAAACAGTGTTTGATGGCTTAAGATTTTTATCAGTCAAACCCATGCGACGGAAAGTTTCATAATAAAGGATATTGGTGCTGCTCCCTCCGTTTGCTAAACTTATACCCTCCAACCTAAGGTGCGACCACCAAAGCCAAATGACCTGGATTATCAACCCGGGACGGGTGATCTTCCCTACTCCACACGACGGGCTGCTCAGGCCAACGCATGTAACATGGAACCGCCGGCTCAACAGCATTGACTGACCTCCTATGAAGCTTCTATCACGTTTACACAAGCTAGTGGTAAAAACATGATACTGCCCACTGTTCAACTGCTTTGGGTTGCTCTGATAACCATATTGTTGTTGTTGTTGACCCCCCCTGATTACTCTGCTGGTTGTAACCACCCTGATTGTCGTGATTACTTTGATTTCCCTGGAATCCAGAGTTAGAACCGCCACCATCGTAACCCGGACCATGAAAGTCGGATCTAGAACCGCCACCTGGCCCATGATTGTCTTGGAAAAGATTGGAATTCTTGTATTCTATCATAATGTGACAATCTTTCCAGAGGTGCCCGGATGGTCTTTCTTTCGTACCATGTTTTGGGAAGGGCTGATTTAACATATGCTCAAGATTGATACCGGATCCCCTGGCCCGTGGGGGCGGTTTACCCTTACGACGCTGACCATTATTTTGTGCATTGGTGTTAGCCACAAAGTCAAAACTATTATCAGCCTTGCGCTTACCGTTGCCTCCCTGGTTATACTGCTGCCCCTTAGCATTGCTATTCTTTCTTCCCTTCCCCGGATTTTCATCATCAGACTCGAGGTCCTTGGTACTATCTGAATCAACATACTTAACGAGAGCCGCCATGAGCGTCCCCATGTCATTGCAATGGCGTTTGAGCCGCCCTAGCTTCTGTTTTAAGGGCATAAAACGACAATTGTTCTCCAACATCAACACTGCTGAGTCGGCATTAATGCGATCTAACGAGTGCAAGATTGTTGAGACCCGGCGCACCCAATGGGTCGTTGACTCACCTTCTTCTTGAGCACAAGATGCCAGACCCATAATTGACATGGGTTGTTTGCATGTGTCTTTGAAGTTCTGGATGAACCGGGCCTTTAACTCGGCCCATGACCCGATGGAGTTGGCACGGAGCCCCTTCAACCAAGTGCGGGCCATCCCTTCTAACATCAGGGGGAAATATTTAGCACATGCAGCCTCTCTGACATCCAGTAACTCCATGGCCATCTCATAACTTTCAATCCATGCCTCCGGACTTAAATCATCCGTATAGTTAGGCACCTTGCGAGGACCTTTAAAATCCTTGGGCAGGCGCTCATTACGTAGATCCATCACCAGGCATGGCACGCCCAAGTTTCTAAAGGTCATAGCTGGCTCCACAGAGGTGGTTGGACGAACCGGAGTTGGTTGATGAGCCGCATACTGAGCCACTAGCTCAGCCTCTTGACGCGCTCTACCTTGATCCACTATGTTCTGAGCATTAGCACCGCCACCCGCCGGGTCATGTCCACGGGGCGGGTTACGGTTCCGCCCACTGCTTGATACAGCCGGCTCATCAATATGCCTGATGTAACTCCGGCTTGGGCGAGGGGTGGAATGAACTCTATCGCGGCTGTAAGAATAAGCTTGCTGCTGAACCAGCGCTGTTTGAAGGAGATCTCTAGCCCTCCGTGTTTCAACCACCATTGGTGAATCACCTTCAACCGGGATAGCCGCCAATCGTGACGCCGTAGCAATCATGTTATCCAAAGGGTTAGAGCAATGACCCAGTGGCATCGGCACGTGCTGCGGCGGGTTATTGTTCTGACGAGGCGGGTCCATCGTGCGCGGCTGAACCGGCGTACCCATCCCTGGTACTTCGACCCGGTTTGCTACTGTCGGGTTGCTGGTTCCTGCTCCTGGCGTGTTAAAGAGATTCCTTGCCTCATAAACTGAAGGCAGATGAGTTTGATGCCTCCTCCTCATGACTTGATTGGAAGCGTTCTGATCTAGCATGAGCCGGTAAGATTGTGACTGAATTCGTTGAGCCTGAGCATCCAAAGCGGTCCGCTCCTCGGCCATCCTGGCGTTTTCTACGTTTAGCTCCTCATTGGCATGTGCTATCTCATCATGCAACTTTGTGATTGCCGCATTATGCTGATCTTGATCCGCCGGGTTAACTGCCGCTGTTAACAGCGTTGTCAGCTTATCTAGCAAGTCGGTTATAGCTTGAGCCGGTGGGCACTGAGGGCCTCCTGCCCCGGCAGCCGCTGTTGCTGCTGACCCGGAAATAAACTCCACTGTCGTAGATGAATGTTGCACGGGCTGTGTACCGGCCATGAAGATTGCCACCCGATTCGGCGGCTCACAAGGGTCCGGAATACTGTTGCCATCGGAACAACCCCCAAGCCGGCCGTCCGGCAGTTGATACAATGACTCTGTCTCACCGGTGGATGGCTTGCCATCAGAGTAAACGACAGTCTCATCACTAGATGCTGGTCTGTCCTCAGATTCCACACCATGGATAAATCCCACGAAGACACGATTCATGGCAGGCCGAACCCGGGTGGGTCTCGCACGATGAGCCGTCTCGACGATGTCGGTGCAGATGTCCGGCTCAGGGTCCGGTTCACCGATCTTGCCGACGAAGACGTGGATTCCGCCGAAGGGGACCCGGTACCTGTACTCAATTGAGCCGGCCTCGGGGCCCCAGCCTGCGTCGTCGATGTAGAGCTTGCCATGATGACACTTGGTCATCCGGCCCACAGCGTATCCCTTGATCCCTTCGAAGTTGCCCTTTAAGAACTCGAAACCATCGTGCGATAGCCCCATGGTGGGCGCCAACTGTCATGGAATTGTCACGGCAGATGTCCTAGTGTGAGGACTTAGTCGTGGAGCCATCGCGTTGAGGTTAGCTTAAAGGGGTTAATCAGGACAAAGGACACGAGGAGTTTATACTGGTTCGGCCCCTTACGATGAAGGTAAAATCCTAGTCCAGTTTGTAGTTGGTATTGCTAGGGTTTCGATGAGCAGGGAGTGAATACGCTTGACCCAGCTCTCGATCTGTTGTTTCTTGTCCTAAGCCACCACTAGGTCATCCCCTTATATACACGGGTTGACGCCCTACGGCCCTTAGAGTTCCGGTCGGTTTATACAACGTATCTGGCTCGGTGACCTTTCTTACATACCTTACAATACATGTTTTACATACATGGCGGTTTATATCTATGGGCCTAAATCCGCCTTCGGGTCTGGGCCCTCTACTAAGCCTACATATGAAGCGCCAAATGATCTTGGGCTTCATTGTGATGAATCGTCATACGGATGACCCGGCCCCTCCTGGGCGGGTCATACCTAGTAGTTATATCCCCAACAATACCCATCTTGGATGCCTATCGTATTAGGACTAATTTCATAACCAAAGCAAATTACCATGATGTTCTCAAGGACTCTCAAAATAATATAAGTTAAGCATGAGAGATCAATTATTTCTATAAAATAAAACCACCACCGTGCTCTAAAAGATATAAGTGAAGCACTAGAGCAAAATTATCTAGCTCAAAAAATATAAGTGAAGCACATAGAGTATTCTAATAAATTCCAATTCATGTGAGTCTCTCCCAAAAGATGTGTACAGCAAGGATGATTGTGGTAAACTAAAAAAGCAAAGACTCAAATCATACAAGACACTCCAAGCAAAACACATATCATGTGGTGAATAAAAATATAGCCTCAAGTAAAGTTACCGATGGAAGAAGACGAAAGAGGGGATGCCTTCCGGGGCATCCCAAAGCTTAGGATTTTGGTTGTCCTTGAATTTTACCTTGGGGTGCCTTGGGAATCCCCAAGCTTAGGCTCTTTCCACTCCTTATTCCATAGTCCGTCAAATCTTTACCCATAACTTGAAAACTTCACAACACAAAACTCAACAGAAAATCTCATGAGCTCCGTTAGTATAAGAAAACAAACCACCACTTAAGGTACTGTAATGAACTAATTCTTTATTTATATTGGTGTTAAACCTAATTTATTCCAACTTCTCTATGGTTCATACCCTCCAATACTAGCCATAGATGCATCAAAATAAGCAAACAACACACGAAAAACAGAATCTGTCAAAAACACAACAGTCTGTAGTAATCTGTAGGTTTTGAATACTTATGTAACCCCAAAAATTATTAAATAAATTGTTGGAAGTGAGTAATTTGTCTATTAATCGTCTGCAAAAAGAATCAACCTAATCTCACTCACCAGTAAAAAATGGCAGCAAATCTCGTGAGCGCTAAAGTTTCTGTTTTTTACAGCAAGATTGCTAAAACTTCCCCCAAGTCTTCCCAAAGGTTCTACTTGGCACAAACGCTAATTAAAAGCATAAAATCACATCTAAACAGAGGCTAGATGAATTATTTGTTACTAAACAGAACCGAAAAGCAAGAAACAAAAATAAAATTGGGTTGCCACCCAACAAGCGCTATCGTTTAACGCCCCTAGCTAGGCATAAAAGCAAGAATAGATCTAGGTATTATCATCTTTGGTATGCAATTGTTCAATGGAACACTTATAACCCTTCGGAGTTTCCTCCTTTTTATTAATGATCAAACTCCTAGGCAAGAAATTAAGAAATTCATTTGTAGCAAAAGGTTCCTTAATGATATTGAAGAAGTTGGAGTGAACACTTATTGATTTGAGATCCGCATTTTCCTTACTAGAAGATTCACCCTTATTTTTAGGAACATACGTTAATTTAGCAATCTTGGTAGTAGGAGGATTTGGAGTATTTTTAATGGATGAAAAGGCAGACCCTAAATTAGTAATAATATCCTCAAGTTTACCAATTCTTGTGGAATCTTGATATTTTGTTTCGTTAACTATAGCTTCTTTTTCTTTAAAAAAATTCAGAGTAACCCCTACCTTAGATCCATATTGAGTGATTTGGTTGTGGATCTTTTTATCCAAATTTTCAATCAACTCCACAGAGGCAACTTTATTTTCAATAATTTCAAGCCTTTGCATCACATGTTCCAAAGCTAAACCAGTTCCATTAACCAAAAGAGGTGGTGGGCCAAACAAATCTATCATAGCATTATAAGAATCAAAAGTATGGCTACCCAAGAAAATCCCTCTGGTAATGGTATCAAGAATATATCTATTCCAAGGAGTGATGCCTACATAAAAATTGCGAAGAAGAATGGAAGTTGATTGCTTCCTAGTAGATCTATTTTGAGCATTGCAAATCCTATGCCAAGCATCTTTTAGATTTTCTCCCTCCCTTTGATTAAAATTGAGAACTTCGTGATCGGGAGTACTAACAATGATAGAAGTACTAGCCATGATGACACAAGAAGCAAGCGAAAAAGAGGCGAACGAAAAAGAGGGCGAATAAAACTGCAAGGGTGAAGTGGGGGAGAGGAAAACGAGAGGCAAATGGAAAATAATGTAATGCGAGGGATAAGAGTTTGTGATGGGTACTTGGTATGTTTTGACTTGTGAGTAGATCTCCCCGGCAACGGCGCCAGAAATCCTTCTTGCTACCTCTTGAGCACTGCGTTGGTTTTCCCTTGAAGAGGGAAGGGTGATGCAACAAAGTAGCGTAAGTATTTCCCTCCGTTTTTGAGAACCAAGGTATCAATCCAGTAGGAGACTACACGCAAGTCCCTCATACCTACACAAACAAATAAGAACCTCGCAACCAACGCGATAAAGGGGTTGTCAACCCCTTCACGGTCACTTACGAGAGTGACATCTGATAGAGATAATAATAATAAGATAAATATTGTTGGTATTTTTATGATATAGATTGAAAGTAAAGATTGCAAAATAAAATAGATTGAAAACTTATATGATAAAAGATAGACCCGGGGGCCATAGGTTTCACTAGTGGCTTCTCTCAAGATAGCATAAGTATTACGGTGGGTGAACAAATTATTGTCGAGCAATTGATATAAAAGTTCATAATTATGAGAATATCTAGGCATGATCATGTATATAGGCATCACGTCCGTGACAAGTAGACCGAAACGATTCTGCATCTACTACTATTACTCCACACATCGACTGCTATCCAGCATGCATCTAGAGTATTAAGTTCATAAGAACAGAGTAACGCATTAGGCAAGATGACATGATGTAGAGGGATAAACTCAAGCAATATGATATAAACCCCATCTTTTTATCCTCGATGGCAACAATACAATACGTGCCTTGCTGCCCCTGCTGTCACTGGGAAAGGACACCACAAGATTGGACCCAAAGCTAAGCACTTCTCCCATTGCAAGAAAGATCAATCTAGTAGGCCAAACCAAACTGATAATTCGAAGAGACTTGCAAAGATAAATAATCATACATAAAAGATTTCAGAGAAGAATCAAATATTGTTCATAGATAAACTTGATCATAAACCCACAATTCATCGGATCTCGACAAACACAACGCAAAAAGAGTTACATCGAATAGATATCCAAGAAGATCGAGGAGAACATTGTATTGAGATCCAAAGAGAGAGAAGAAGCCATCTAGCTAATAACTATGGACCCAAAGGTCTGTGGTAAACTACTCACACATCATCGGAGAGGCTATGGTGTTCATGTAGAAGCCCTCCGTGATCGATTCCCCCTCTGCCGGAGCTCCGGAAAAGGCCCCAAGATGGGATCTCTTGGGTACAGAAGGTTGCGGCGGTGGAAATAGGGTTTTGTGGAGCTCCTGGATGTTTTCAGGGTATATGGACATATATAGCAGGAAGAAGTAGGTCGGTGGAGCCACGAGGGGCCCACGAGGGTGGGGGTGTGCCCAGGGGGTAGGCGCGCCTCCCTGCCTCATGGCCTCCTTGTTGATTCCGTTTGATTCCGAAAATAACTCTCCCGAAGGTTTCATTCCATTTGGATTCCGTTTGATATTCCTTTTCTGCGAAACACTGAAATAGGCAAAAAAACAGCAATTTGCACTGGGCCTTGGGTTAGTAGGTTAGAACCAAAAATAATATAAAAGTGTATAAATAAGACCATTAACATCGAAAACAGATAATATAATAGCATGGAATAATCAAAAATTATAGATACGTTGGAGATGTATCAATAGTTTTGCATAACCGAACATAAGACATAAATTTAAGCTAAGCTAAACTACATTCGGTCGAAGTAGAGGTTGAGCCAATCCTTCCTCGTCATGTACGGTGTGCCGCGAGCCAGGTCCGGGCCAGTACCGTCGTTGGGGTCGTTGGGGAAGGCACTCCTCCACTCGTCGACATCGATCTCCTTGTCTTGGGGCCCACCTCGACGCCCTCCGCATCGTCGTCGCCGCCGCCTTCGACCTTGTCATCAGAGGAGAGCGCGATAACCTCGCAGCCCTCCACGCCACTGTCCTCGCCGCCTTACACCTCGTCATCAGAGGAGAGCATGATAACCTCACCGCCCTCCGCGCTGGCAAAGATCGCCCGCTCTGCCTCCACGAGCTCCGGGTGCTGCAGGCAGAGCTCTTGCATGTAGGCCTCGTCGGCGGCCTCGGCCTCGAGACGCTCCCATGCCTCGCGGTCCTCCCGCGCCATAGCTGAGTGATAACCCACAAGTATAGGGGATCGCAACAGTTTTCGAGGGTAGAGTATTCAACCCAAATTTATTGATTCGACACAAGGGGAGCCAAAGAATATTCTCAAGTATTAGCAGTTGAGTTGTCAATTCAACCACACCTGGAAACTTAATATCTGCAGCAAAGTATTTAGTAGCAAAGTAATATGATAGTAGTGGTAACGGTAGCAAAAGGTAACGGTAGAAAAAGTAATATTTTTGGTGTTTTACAATGATGATAACAATAGCAACGGAAAAGTAAATAAGCGAAGAACAATATATGGAAAGCTCGTGGCAATGGATCGGTGATAGAGAATTATGCCGGATGCGATCGATCATGTAACAGTCATAACCGAGGGTGACACAGAACTAGCTCCAATTTATCAATGTAATGTAGGCATGTATTCCGAATATAGTCATACGTGCTTATGGAAAAGAACTTGCATGACATCTTTTGTCCTACCCTCCTGTGGCAGCGGGGTCCTAGGGGAAACTAAAAACTAAGGGATATTAAGGCCTCCTTTTAATAGAGTACCGGAACCAAAGCATTAACACATAGTGAATACATGAACTCCTCAAACTGTCATCACCGTGGTCCCGATTATTGTCACTTCGGGGTTAACGGATCATAACACATAGAGGTGACTATAGACTTGCAAGATAGGATCAAGAACTCTCATATATTGTATATTCATGAAAACATAATAGGTTCAGATCTGAAATCATGGCACTCGGGCCCTAGTAACAAGCATTAAGCATAGCAAAGCCATAGCAACATCAATCTCAGAACATAGTGGATACTAGGGATCAAACCCTAACAAAACTAACTGGATTACATGATAAATCTCATCCAACCCATCACCATCCAGCAAGCCTACGATGGAATTACTCACGCACAGCGGTGAGCATCATGAAATTGGTGATGGAGGATGGTTGATGATGACGAAGGCGACGGATTCCCCTCTCCGGAGCCCCGAACGGACTCCAAATCAGCCCTCCCGAGAGAGTTTAGGGCTTGGGCGCAGCTCCGTATCGTAAAACGCGATGAATCCTTCTTCTTTATTTTTTCTCCCCGAACACGAATATATGGAGTTGGAGTTGAGGTCGGTGGAGCTCCAGGGGGCCCATGAGGTAGGGGGCGCGCCCCCCACCCTCGTGGCTAGGGTGTGGGCCCCCTCGCCTTGATTCTTTGCCAGTATTTTTTATTATTTCCAAAAATAATCTCCGTGGAGTTTTAGGTCATTCTGAGAACTGGTCGGGTTAGTTCCATTCAAATCATGCAAGTTAGAGTCCAAAACAAGGGTAAAAGTGTTTGGAAAACTAGATACGACGGAGACGTATCAACTCCCCCAAGCTTAAACCTTTGCTTGTCCTCAAGCAATGCAGTTGACAAACTGAAAGTGATAAAGAAAAACTTTTAGAAACTCGGTTTGCTCTTGTTGTAAATATGTAAAGCCAGCTTTCAAGTTTTCAGCAAAGATTATGAACTAACCACATTCACAATAACACTTAGGTCTCATGTTTACTCATATCAATGGCATAATCAACTAGCGAGCAATAATAATAAATCTCGGATGACAACACTTTCTCAAAACAATCATAATATGATATAACAAGATGGTATCTCGCTAGCCCTTTCTGAGACCACAAAACATAAATGTAGAGCACCTTTAAAGATCAAGGACTGACTAGACATTGTAATTCATCGTAAAAGAGATCCAGTCAAGTCATACTCAATGTAAACTAACAGAATGCAAATGACAGTGGTGCTCTCTAACTGGTGCTTTTTAGTAAGAGGATGATGACTCAACATAAAAGTAAATAGATAGGCCCTTTGCAGAGGGAAGCAGGGATTTGTAGAGGTGCCAGAGCTCGATTTTGAAATAGAGGTGAATAATATTTTGAGCGGTATACTTTCATTGTCAACATAACAACCAAGAGATGGCGATATCTTCCATGCTACACACATTATAGGTGATTCCCAAACAGAATGGTAAAGTTTATACTCCCCCTCCACCAACAAGCATCAATCATGGCTTGCTCGAAACAACGACTGCCTCCAACTAAAAACAGTCCCAGGGGGAGTTTTGTTTGCAATTATTTCGATTTGATTTTCATAAAGCATGGGACTGGGCATCCCGGTGACCAGCCATTTTCTCGTGAGTGAGGAGCGGAGTCCACTCCTCTTGAGAATAACCCGCCTAACATGGAAGATACGGACAACCCTAGTTGATACATGAGCTATTCGAGCATACAAAACAGAATGTTTATTTGAAGGTTTAGAGTTTGGCACATACAAATTTACTTGGAACGGCAGGTAGATACCGTATATAGGTAGGTATGGTGGACTCATATGGAACAAATTTGGGGTTTATGGGATTGGATGCACAAGCAGTATTCCCGCTTAGTATAGGTGAAGGCTAGAAAAAGACTGGGAAGCGACCAGCTAGAGAGCGACTAACAGTCATGAACATGCATTAAAATTAATCAACACCGAATGCAAGCATGAGTAGGATATAATGCACCATGAACATAAATATCGTAGAGGCTATGTTGATTTTGTTTCAACTACATGCGTGAACATGTGCCAAGTCAAGCCACTCGAATCATCCAAAAGGGGATACCACCCTATCATACCACATCACAACCATTTTAATAGCATGTTGGCACGCAAGGTAAACCATTATAAGCTCCTAGCTAATTAAGCATATCATAAGCAACTATAATCTCTAATTGTCATTGCAAACATGTTTATTCATAATAGGCTAAATCAGGAGCGATGAACTAATCATATTTACAAAAACAAGAAAGGTCGAGTTCATACCAGCTTCTCCCATCTCAATCAATCCATCATATATTGTCATAATTGCCTTTCACTTGCACGACCGAATGATGTGAATAATGATAACAGTGCACATGCATTGGACTAAGCTGGAATCTGCAAGCATTCAATAAACAGGAGAAGACAAGGCAATATGGACTCTTTTGTCAGATCAACAATAATGCATATAAGAGCCACTTTAACAGTTTAATTAAGGTCTTCTCCTACCGACCCCCAAAGAAAAGAAAAGAAATAAAACTATTTATACGGGAAAACTCCCAACAAGCAAAAGAAGAACAAGAAATCTTTTTGGGTTTTCTTTTTAATTACTACTCCAAGCATAGAAATTAAAGCTAGCTAAAAGCTACAACTATTTTTTTTGTTTTTCTTAAGGTTTATCAAACACACAAGAAGAAAGCATAAAAAGGAAATAAACTAGCATGGATATTACAATTAAGAAGTGTGAGCACCGATAACTAGCAATGAGTGTGTGAACATGAATGTAATGTTGGTGGGAAATACGTACTCCCCCAAGCTTAGGCTTTTGGCCTAAGTTGGTCTATTGCCACGGATGGCCTGGCGGATATCCAAAGTTGTAGTTGGGGTCGTACTGAGATGCAGCAGTCATTGCATCATGGGCTGCAGCTTGGAGGCGAGCTATCTCAACCCTCCTCTTATACTCTTCCGCCTCCTCTCTAGTTATAAAATATATTCCTTTTGCCTGAAAGTCAAAGAAAGTAGAAGGAGGGAGAGCGATGTGATAGGTGCGTCATCTATCAAAGATTAGTCGATACTGGAGGAACTGATCGTTCCTCTCAACAAAATGATGACGAACCATAGCCTCATAATCCAAATAAGCAGGAGGCAACTCAATATCATCCTCACGTATGGTTATACCAAGAAAATTAGCTATACGGGTTGCATAAATTACACCGAAGAAATCTCCATTAAATCTATTATGATGCAACCTACATGCAACAATGGCTCCCAAATTATAAGATTTATCTCCTAACACAACACTCCTAAGAATACTGAGGTCAGGGACACACATATGGCATGCTTCATCTTTACCATTTATGCACTTACCTATGAAGAGAGCAAAATAATGTATAGCAGGAAAATGAATGCTCCCTATGGTAGCTTGTGCTATATCTCTAGATTCCCCCACAGTTATACTAGCAAGAAAATCTCTAAATTTAGATTTGCAAGGTTCACTAGCACTACCCCATTGTGGAAGTTTGCAAGCAGTGGTAAAGTCCTCTGAGTCCATAGTATAAGAATTTTCATAAAGATCAAACATGACAGTTTGAGAATTGCGTGAAGATGAAAATTCAAACCTCCTCACAAAGGAACTAGTGAGATAGTGGTACTGACGGCACTTTTCCGCCTCGAAGCTCACAAGATCAGCGTTACGCAAATATGCATTAAATTCTTCCTTAATTCCTGCTCGATCCATGAAGTCCTTTGAATGTCATTCACAAGGCCGCACTGGAGCGTCCCTTGGTGGCTCATCATCAGCATCACGCATTGCAAGCCTGGGTCCTTGTTTCCTTGAAGAACCACCTTGGTACATTTTCCTAAGCATATTTTTTTCTCTGAAATTTTTAGTAACTTCAAATAAAAGTAAACCAAACTCAACAAAATTGATAGCAACTACTCCTACAAGTGCCTAGAGCATATATCATGCATTAGAACTACTTGGAAGCATATAAATTTGACATGTAAGCTCAAGAACATGGTCACCTAGGCAACACAAATTTGCAATGAATAAAGCACTAGAACAAAAACTAATTGGACCAATGGAGGAGTCACATACCAAGGAACAATCCCCCAAAGCAGTTTTGTGAGAGGTGCTTTGAGCAAGGAGATCCAAAATCGTAGCAAAATGAGCTAGAACTCGTCCTTGAGCTGGATGGTGATTTTTTGGGAGGAAGAAGAAGTGTGTGGGTGCAGGAATAAGTGGAGGGGAGCCACCATGGGCCCACGAGGCAAGGGGCGCGCCCAGGTGGGTCGGCGCGCCGTGGACCCTCGTGGCCAGGTGCTTGCTCCCCCTGCTGTGTTCTCAGTGCCAGATATTCTCAAATATTCCAGAAAAAAATCATATTTCAATTTCAGGGCATTTGGAGAACTTTTATTTTCGGGGTATTTTTATATTGCACGGATAATTCAGAAAACAGACAAAAATTACTATTTTTGCTTTATTTAATGTAAATTACAGAAAGTAAAAGAGAGGGTACAGAGAGTTGTGTTTTCTAAATTCATCCATCTCATGCTCATCAAAAGGAATCCACTAACAAGGTTGATCAAGTCTTGTTAACAAACTCATTCTGAGTAACATGGAACCGGAGAATTTTCAAATAACACTGGGTTACCTCAACGGGGATATGCACACCCCCAACAACAAGAATATCATATATCTTCTTCACAGTAGAAAGAGGAAATTCAAAACCTCCAAAAATAATCGATGGAATTTTTCCAATAGAGTTTATACTATGAACTTGAGGTTGTTTCCTCGGAAGGTGTACCGTATGCTCATTACCATTAACATGAAAAGTGACATTGCTCTTGTTGCAATCAATAACAGCCCCTGCAGTATTCAAAAAGGGTCTTCCAAGAATAATAGACATACTATCATCCTCGAGAATATCAAGAATAACAAAGTCCGTTAAAATAGTAACGTTTGCAACTACAACAGGCACATCCTCACAAATACCGACAGGTATAGTAGTTGATTTATCAGCCATTTGCAAAGATATTTCGGTAGGTGTCAACTTATTCAAATCAAGTATACGATATAAAGAGATATGCATAACACTAACACCGGCTCCAAGATCACATAAAGCAGTTCTAACATAGTTTCTTTTAATGGAGCATGGTATAGTTGGTACTCCGGGATCTCCTAGTTTCTTAGGTATACCACCCTTAAAAGTATAATTAGCAAGCATGGTGAAAATTTCAGCTTCCGGTATCTTTATTTTATTAGTAACAATATCTTTCATGTACTTAGCATAAGGATTCATTTTAAGCATATCAGTCAAACGCATATGCAAAAAGATAGGTCTAATCATTTCAGCAAAGTGCTCAAAATCCTCATCATCCTTTTTCTTGGATGGCTTAGGAGGAAAAGGCATGGGTTTCTGAACCCAAGGCTCTCTTTCCTTACCGTGTTTCCTAGCAACAAAGTCTCTTTTACATAACGTTGATTCTTTGATTGTGGGTTATCAAGATCAACAGCAGGTTCAATCTCTACATCATTATCATTGCTAGGTTGAGCATCAACATGAACATTATCATTAACATCATCACTAGTTTCATGTTCATTACCAGATTGTGTTTCAGCATCAAAAATAGAGATATCATTGGGATTCCTAGGTGTGTCAATAACAGGTTCACTAGAAGCATGCAAAGTCATATCATCTTTCTTTTTCTTCCTTTTAGAAGGACTAGGTGCATATATATTATTTCTCTAAGAATCTTGCTCAATTCTCTTAGGGTGGCCTTCAGGATATAAAAGTTCCTGAGTCATTTTACCAGTTCTAATAGCCACTCTAACAACATAGTCATTATTCTTACTATTCAATTCATTGAGCAAATCATTTTCAGCTTTAAGTACTTGTTCTAATTGAGTGGTAACCATAGAAGCATGTTTACTAATGAGTTTAAGTTCACCTTTAACTCTAGACATATAATCACCCAAGTGTTCAATCATATAAGCATTTTGTTTCAATTGTCTACCAAAATAAGCATTGAAGTCTTCTTGCTTAACCATAAAGTTATCAAACTCATCCAAACATTGGCTAGCAAACTTAGTAGGAGGGATTTCAGCTTTATCATATCTATAGAGAAAATTTAACTTTACTACCTGTGTCGGGTTATCAAGACCATGTGTTTCTTCAATAGGCGGTAAATTAAGACCATGTATTTCTTCAATAGGAGGTAAATTCTTAACATCTTTAGCTTTAATACGCTTTTCTTTCATAGATTTCTTTGCCTCTTACATATCTTCAGGACTGAGAAATAGAACACCTCTTTCTTCGGAGTTGGTTTAGAAATAGGCTCAGGAGTTGGCTCAGGAACTGTCCAATTATTTTCATTTGTCAACATATTATTCAATAGAATTTCAGCTTCATCCGGTGTTCTTTCCCTAAAAACAGAACCAGCACAACTATCCAGGTAATCTTTGGAAGCATCAGTTAGTCCATTATAAAAGATATCAAGTATTTTATTTTTCTTAAGAGGGTGATCAGGCAAAGCATTAAGTATTTGGAGAAGCCTTCCCCAAGCTTGTGGGAGACTCTCTTCTTCAATTTGCACAAAATTATATATATCCCTTAAGGCAACTTGTTTCTTATGAGTAGGAAAATATTTAGCAGAGAAGTAATAAATCATATCCTGGGGGCTACGCACACAACCAGGATCAAGAGAATTAAACCATATCTTAGCATCGCCCTTTAATGAGAACGGAAATATTTTAAGGATATAAAAGTAGCTAGTTCTCTCATCATTAGTGAACAGGGAGGCTATATCATTTAATTTAGTAAGATGTTCCACAACAGTTTCAGATTCATGACCATAAAAAGGATCAGATTCAACCAAAGTAATTATATCAGGATCAATAGGGAATTCATAATCCTTATCAATAACAAAGATAGGTGAAGTAGCATAAGCAGGATCATATTTCATTCTAGCATTCGTTTTTTGTTTAAGCTTAGCTAATAATTTCTTAATATCACTTCTATCATTGCATGCAAGAAAGTCTCTTTTAGTTTCTTCATCCATAACATAGCCCTCAGGCACAATAGGCAATTCATATTTATTAGGAGAGCCTTCATCATCACTCTCATCAATATTATCAGTTTCAATAATTTCATTCTCTCTAGCCCTAGCAAGTTGTTCATCAAGAAATTTACCAAGTGGCACAATAGTATCTAGCATAGAAGTAGTTTCATCATAAGTATCATGCATAGCAGAAGTGGCATCATCAATAATATGCGACATATCAGAATTAATAGCAGAGGCAGGTTTAGGTGTTGCAAGCTTACTCAAAACAAAAGGTGAATCAAGTGCAGAGCTAGATAGCAGTTCCTTACCTCCCCTCGTAGTTGAGGGATAAATTTTTGTTTTCGCGTCTTTCAAGTTCTTCATAGTGACCAGCAGATATAAATCCCAAGTGACTCAAAGAATAGAGCTATGCTTCTCGGCAACGGCGTCAGAAAATAGTCTTGATAACCCACAAGTATAGAGGATCGCAACAGTTTTCGAGGGTAGAGTATTCAACCCAAATTTATTGATTCGACACAAGGGGAGCCAAAGAATATTCTCAAGTATTAGCAGCTGAGTTGTCAATTCAACCACACCTAGAAACTTAATATCTGCAGCAAAGTATTTAGTAGCAAAGTAATATGATAGTAGTGGTAACGGTAGCAAAAGGTAACGGTAGAAAAAGTAATATTTTTTGTGTTTTATAGTGATGATAACAATAGCAACAGAAAAGTAAATAAGCGAAGAACAATCTATGGAAAGCTCGTAGGCAATGGATCGGTGATAGAGAATTATGCCGGATGCGATCGATCATGTAACAGTCATAACCTAGGGTGACACAGAACTAGCTCCAATTCATCAATGTAATGTAGGCATGTATTCCCAATATAGTCATACGTGCTTATGGAAAAGAACTCGCATGACATATTTTGTCCTACCCTCCCGTGGTAGCGGGGTCCTAGGGGAAACTAAGGGATATTAAGGCCTCCTTTTAATAGAGTACCGGACCAAAGCATTAACACATAGTGAATACATGAACTCCTCAAACTACGGTTATCACCGGGAGTGGTCCCGATTATTGTCACTTCGGGGTTGCCGGATCATAACACATAGTAGGTGACTATAGACTTGCAAGATAGGATCAAGAACTCTCATATATTCATGAAAACATAATAGGTTCAGATCTGAAATCATGGCACTTGGGCCCTAGTGACAAGCATTAGGCGTAGCAAAGTCATTGCAACATCAATCTCAGATCATAGTGGATACTAGGGATTAAACCCTAACAAAACTAACTCGATTACATGATAAATCTCATCCAACCCATCACCGTCCAGCAAGCCTACGATGGAATTACTCACGCACGGCGGTGAGCATCAAGAAATTGGTGATGGAGGATGGTTGATGATGACGACGGCGACGGATTCCCCTCTCCGGAGCCCCGAACGGACTCCAGATCAGCCCTCCCGAGAGAGTTTAGGGCTTGGCGGCGGCTCCATATCGTAAAACGCGATGAATCCTTCTTCTTTATTTTTTCTCCCCGAACACGAATATATGGAGTTGGAGTTGAGGTCGGTGGAGCTCCAGGGGGCCCATGAGGTAGGGGGCGCGCCCCCCACCCTCGTGGCTAGGGTGTGGGCCCCCTCGCCTTGATTCTTTGCCATTATTTTTTATTATTTCCAAAAATAATCTCCGTGGAGTTTCAGGTCATTCCGAGAACTTTTGTTTCTGCACATAAATAACACCATGGTAATTCTGCTGAAAACAACGTCAGTCCGGGTTAGTTCCATTCAAATCATGCAAGTTATAGTCCAAAACAAGGGCAAAAGGGTTTGGAAAAGTAGATACGATGGAGACGTATCACCGAGCTCACCACCCTTGGCTTCGGTGGAACGAGGTGGACCGGACGTGTGCCGAAGGGGAAATTGAGCCTAGCTGTCGCGCCGTGGTAGCGGACGTGCCAGCGATCGTACTCCATGGCCACGAGCTCGGTCGTGTGGAAGCTACCGAGCCACCGGCGGGTGTGGGTCTCTCGATCTATAATCTCGGCGACCCACGTCCTCCACCGCCGCTGTTGGACCCCGAGGTAGGACTTCATCGGTTGTCGGGTCCGGGGGAGGAGGGGGAAGTCCTCGAACCGGCGTAGGGGCATGGCGGCGGGCGGATCGAAGGACCAACGACGGTGGATCGGGCCCGCGGAGGACGACGGGGACACCTCAGCGGCCACCTCGCCGGCGTCAGGAGAAAAGGCCGCGATAAACCTCTTTTTGGTCATTGGCTACTCGAGCTCCCTGGCACACAGGCAGAGGTTGAGGATGGAGGCATAGGCAATGGCGGCGACCTACCAATGGTTTCGAGGGTTGTGTGTGTCTGTGTGAGTGGAGGTTGTGTTTGAGGAAATACTGCGGCAACTGAAATTTTACTAGGTGGGAGTAACAAGGCGGGGCTACTGAAAATTTGGATCAAGGGCGAGCAGATATTTTTGAGATTGCGAGGGATGCAGAGGCGGGAGTAAAAGGCCGGGGCTACTGAAAATTTGAATCAAGGGACTAAAGTAGAGAGGGATGTAGAGGCGGGAGTTTTGGGGGAGCAAGCTAGTGTGCTTCACATGCCGTGTCGGGGGACTAATCCACGAGCATCTATGGGACCGGCGGACCGAGTCCCTTTCGGTTCGGCGGGGGCGAGGGTCGCACGAAGAGTGGATCGAGGCGAAGCACACGAGCAGTTTACCCAGGTTTGGACCGCACGGATGCGTAAAATCCTACTCCTGCTTTGTGGTTTGTATTGAGTTCTTGCTCGGGAGTGCGGAGTGCTATAGTACACCCCTGCAGCTAACGAGACCGAGCGTGAGAGTTCTCTTTCTCCCCCTCTACTACGTTGCGCATGGGCCTCCTTTTATATGCTCAGGGGGTCACCGACAGGTGGCAACATAGACAAGGGTAAAAATGGAAAGGTGTTGCGGTTGGTACAGCTACCTGCTATAGTGTATCATACCTAACCCTGACGGCAGGGGACCAGGGCATTAAATGCCCATCTGCGTCACCTAAATAGTGCAAAAGGGACCGTCAGGGACGCCACCGCTCGCCACGATGGCAATCTTGTCAGCGCCGCTTGCCACCGCGCACCGCTGGCTGCACAGCCTCCCGCCACGTACGCCTGGAAGGGTCCCAGAGTGACACGTTGGTGGATGTGCTGGAGCGCGGACACAGAGTGGTGGCTTGCCGCGGCAAGCGCCTTGCCGCGGTCGTTGTCTTGTCGCGTCCGGGAGCTTGTCGCTCACCGGGCTTTGCCGGGACGCGTGGCGCGTTGTGGCAAGTTCCTTGAGATGCCTTGGTTGGCCTTCCCGGCAAGCTCCTCTTGCCGGGGTCTTGTCTCCTTGGCTTGGATACTTTGTCCTTGAATGGCTCCAAAGGAACCACGGAGGACCTTGGTGGTCACCCGGCAAGCCTTGCCGCGGGATGCTGCGACTGCCCGTGCACAAGTTCGGGATACTAGGGTACCCCTACTCTAGTACACCGACAGGAGCCCCCGGCCCTAGGCCATACACGGTGCCGAGCGCTATTGGGCCAGGCCCAAAACAGGGCACGGGCACGCGCGGCCTGGGTTACGCCGTATCTCTCCCCGTATCCACCGCGCCCTCCCCGAACGGCACGCGTTGAATGCGGCGTCGTGGGATAGATCGTGGGTGGTTTCTTTATTCGGAAAGGCGGAACGTCCGCCCCTCCCTCTTTATAAGCATGGGAAACAGGGGTAGTTCGCCCATTCGCCGGTTGCTACTCCAATCTCGGAAACCTCCGTCGCTCCCTCGTCTTCCCAAAGCTGAAAGAGAGCAGCGCCCCGCCCCCCATCGCCACCAGCACCACCAACGCCGTCGACCTCCTCCACCACTTCCGCCATGGCTCCGAGAGCCGACAAAGGGAAGGTTGTGAAGTCGACCGAGGCGCAGCGGCTTGCGGCGCTGCGAAAGGAGCGGGCAATCTTCCCCCCCAAGCTCGCCGCGAGGGAGCTGAGGGAGAATTACTACCTCTTCTGGTCGACGGAGACGCGAGCGCATCCGCGCACGAAGGTACTTCCAGCCGCCGCTTGGAAAATGGCTCCAAACGGATATCCTTTCTTCGCCTTGTTCTTCTACTGCGGGCTCTGCCCGCCCTTCTCTGAGTTTTTCTGCGATATTATGAACACCTACGGGTTCCGCCTCCTTGACTTCACCCCCAATGCTGTTCTGACCATGGCAGTTTTCGCACATCTCTGCGAAAACTTTGTCGGAGTCTATCCCAATGTAGCCCTTTTTCGCCACTTCTTTATGCCCCGAGTAGAGAGAGGAGAGCCTTTATCCGGCGGAATCGCCTGGATCTCGAGGGCCGGCAAGAAGGACACTTATCTGGAGGGAGAGTTCCGCGGCAAGTGGGAGGAATGGAGAGCAGACTGGTGCTGGATTGTCGAGGAGAACCCGCAGCCGTTTACCGCCCGGCGCCAAGCCCCAGTAGCACGCGGCAGCGATTGGAGTGACGTGGCCCCGGAAGACGATAGGCTTAAGATTGCCATCACCCAGATCCAACGCCTCAGGCTTGCCGGGCTCACTGTAGGCGCTGTTGGCGCAGATTTTCTTCGCCGCCGCATCGTCCCCCTACAGGAACGGAGGAGACCCGCCTGGGAATTCAAGAATGCGGCGGATATCATGAGGCTGCGTCCGGGCCTCAACTTCAACTTCACTGTTCTGGAGCTTAACGCGATGCTCCAGGAGCTGTTCAAGTACGACCCTCAACATCCCGAAGTGTTCAGGTTGCCGAAGGGTGTCGTTCCGCTGTGCAACAACTCCGCGCTCGACCGCATCCGTGCAATGATGCCGCTGTGCGATTCGCATGGAATTGTCCCAACTTGGCAAGAGCCTGCAGACGACGTCGTGCAGGCAGTTCTTTTTTTTTTTTTATTTTGTTTTTTTTTTGAGTTTTCGTTCTGACGGCTTGGTATGTAAGTGCCAGTCCTCTCCGAGAAAGTTTTTCGACTGTCGGGACAACGATGAGAGGCGTGGTGGGTCCGGGGCGTTAGGGCGGCTCCATT